>NC_081431.1:52134720-52437637 GCF_949786415.1 Peromyscus eremicus | reverse complement strand
TTTTTTATTTAATATGTATGTGTTTGCCCGCAAGTATATCTGTTTACCATATGTGTTCATGGTGCTTGCAGACACCAAAGGAGTTTTTTGGAGCCTTAAGTTATAGAGGGTTGTGAGACACCATTGGTGTGCTCTGGGACCTGAACTTGTGGCCTTTGCAAGAGCAGTAGGCTCTCTTAATTGCTGAGCAATCTCTCTAGCCCCTTTGGAGACATTTTTACTCAATTATAATTCTTATCAGATTGTGAATAATGATTTTGAGTTTTGTCAATTTGTAAAATATTTCAACATCTCAAGCTACAAATTTTTAGGGTAGCACAGATTATGCCACATTTGTTTACCTATTCAATTGTGTGCTATGTGAACATTATACTTAAACACTTGTTCACCATTATGTATGAACGAAGCAATTATAAATATCGAGGTAAAATAATGATATTCACAAACCACTGAGAGAACCCAGTTGTTGAAAACAAAAATCATGAACCCGAGGTCTGTCAGAAATAGCCAGATTTGTAAGAAAAGGTAGAGGCTAGAATGAAGACGTGTACGGTTTGGTGAGCAAACAAAATCTAAAACAAATGCTGAACAAGGATGTTCAATGCCTTTCTGTGTCACATCTTTTCTCTAAACTTTAGTGGTTTTGCTCTTTGTCTGACATACTTTTACATTCTGTAATTCAGCCTTAATATAGGACAATCTAAATTAGAGTAAGTTTCTCTATGCTCATGGTCATTAATACTTTTAGGATTATATTTAGCCTATACAGCAGGATTCTTTAGAGAATCAGGGTTAATAGGATGTATGTATATATATTATTGAAAGGGAAATGGTTAGCTTAAGGACACAGGCTGTATGATTCTACAATGCTTATCTAAACAGTGGAGAGGCTGAGAGCCAAGTTGTTGTCTACTGAGGCAGCCAGAAATCTCAGTTTTACAATTCAATGCTGAAACTCTGGACACTTCTTATGAGGCAGCTGCTACAGAGTTCTGCTAAACGAGGAAAGAAACTGGAGTCTCATGTCAATAGAAGATGGCATTATAGAGTATGCTCATCCAGAGATAAAAAGGTTTGTAGGACTTCATACTGCCTTCTAGTGAGGACTTTCCATGTAGACCACCAACCTAGAACACCAACATAGAGGGTGATGTTCATGTTTTACCTAAGCCTCATTTGCATTTCCCTAAGTGCTGTTCAAAAGTCAGTACTCTCTGGGAACACCCCCATAGACACACATGTATGTTTTATCAGTATTACATCTCTTAATCCAGTCTAATTGACAACTAATACCATTCAGTACAGTCTAATACTTGATGGTAGCTGGAATTGCCGATTCAAACATTGTCTTAGTTTATAAAGATTAGTCCAACAAAATACCCTAAACTGAGTAGTTTTATGAGAAATATGCTAAGTTCTGGCTTGAGTAGCTAACATTGAGTCTTGGCAGATTCAGTTTGTTGAGGGGCTCAATCTTCAGAGACATTTCTTCTCTTTCTCTCTCTCTCCTTTCTCCTCTGTCTCTGTCTCTGTTTCTGTCTCTGTCTCTGTCTCTCTGTCTCTCTCTCTCTCAGTAAAAGGGACCATGTGTAGAGTCTATTATAAAGATGCTATCCCTAAAATGAAGGGTCTTTCTTTATAAACAAATTACTTCTGAAAGTAATCCACCACAGAATACCACTGGCTGAGAGTTGGAGCTTGAATGTATTATTTGGAGGGATATGAACATTCAAAGCACAGAATATCTTCAGTTATGAAATTGGTGGAAATGTACCATTTCCTTAATGTGTTGTTTAGAGGGGAAGATGTTTCTTGCAGACTGATTTTGTAACTATAATATGCATATACCAGAATAGCTCTGGCTCTGAACAGTGATCATAATACTTTAGAGAATGACGTAAAACTATAGTTTCTAAGTTATTCCAGTTTCTGAAAAAAAACACATGAATTATGATAATCCAGGGTTTTTTAAAAAGCAATGAAGATAATAAGGAACCTTTTTTTTTTTTCAGCTCAGTATTCTTTTTTTTTTTAACTTTTAGACTATTTTTTTTTAATTTTTATTTTGCAATACAATTCAGTTCTACATATCAGCCACAGATTCCCTTGTTCTCCCCCCTCACGCCCCCCTCACCTTCCCCCCAGCCCGCCCCCCATTCCAATCTCCTCCAGGGCAAAGCCTTCCCCACAGACTGAGATCAACCTGGTGGACTCAGTCCAGGTAGGTCCAGTCCCCTCCTCCCATGCCGAGCCAAGGGACCCTGCATAGGCCCCAGGTTTCAAACAGCCAACTCATGCAATGAGCACAGGACCCGGTCCCACTGCCTGGATGCCTCCCAAACAGATCAGGCCAATCTACTGTCTCACCCACTCAGAGGGCCTGATCCAGTTGGTGACCACTCAGCCATTGGTTCATATTTCATGTGTTTCCGTTTGTTTGGCTATTTGTCTCTGTGCTTTATCCGACCTTGGTCTCAACAATTCTCGCTCATATAAACCCTCCTCATTCTCGCTAATTGGACTCCCAGAGATCCACCTGGGGCCTAGTCATGGATCTCTGCATCCAGATCCCTCAGTAGTTGGATGAGGTTTCTAGCACGACAATTAGGGTGTTTGGCCATCCCATCACCAGAGTAGGTCAGTTCGGACTGTCTCTCGACCATTGCCAGCAGTCTGTTGTGGGGGTATCTTTGTGGATTTCTGTGGGCCTCTCTAGCACTTTGTTTCTTCCTATTCTCATGTGGTCTTCATTTACCATGGTCTCCTATTCCTTGTTCTCCCTCTCTGTTGTTGATCCAGCTGGGATCTTCCACTCACCCAAGCTCTCTTTCCCTCGACCCTCGCCCTTCACTATCCCCACTCATGTCCAGGCTGTTCATGTAGATCTCATTCCATTTCTCTGTCGTTGGGCGATCCCTGTGTCTTTCTTGGGGTCCTGTTTTCCAGGTAGTCTGCCTGGTGATGTGAGTAGCAGTCCAGTCATCCTTGTTCCACATCTAGTATCCTGTTATGAGTGAGTACATACCATGTTTGTCTTTCTGAGTCTGGGTTACCTCACTCAGGATGATTTTTTCTAGATCCATCCATTTGTCTGCAAACCTCATGGTGTCATTGTTTTTCTCTGCTGAGTAGTATTCCATAAAACAGCTTGGTACTGGCATAAAAACCGGCATGTGGACCAATGGAATCGAATTGAAGACCCTGACATTAATCTGCACACCTATGAACAAATAATTTTTGACAAAGAAGCCAAAAGTGCACAATGGAAAAAAGAAAGCATCTTCAACAAATGGTGCTGGCAAAACTGGATATCAACATGTAGAAGGCTGCAAATAGATCCATATCTATCACCATGCACAAAACTTAAGTCGAAGTGGATCAAGGACCTCAACATAAATCCAGCTACTCTGAACCTGCTAGAAGAGAAAGTAGGAAGTAGTCTTGAACACATTGGCATAGGAGACCACTTTCTAAATAGAACACCAGTAGCACAGACACTGAGAGAAACAATCAATCAATGGGACCTCTTGAAACTGAGAAGCTTTTGTAGGGCAAAGGATACGGTCAACAAAGCAAAGCGACAGCCTACAGAATGGGAAAAGATCTTCACCAATCCCACATCTGACAGAGGACTGATATCCAGAATATATAAGGAACTCAAGAAATTAGACATCAAAATGCCCAACAGTCCAATTAAGAAATGGGCTATAGAACTAAACAGAGAATTCTCAACAGAGGAAACTCAAATGGCTGAAAGACATTTAAGGAATTGCTCAACATCCCTAATCATCAGGGAAATGCAAATCAAAACAACTCTGAGATACCACCTTACGCCTGTCAGAATGGCTAAGATCAAAAACACTGAAGACACCTTATGCTGGAGAGGATGTGGAGCTAGGGGAACTCTCCTCCACTGCTGGTGGGAATGCAAGCTTGTACAACCACTTTGGAAATCAATATGGCGGTTTCTTAGAAAATTGGGAATCCATCTCCCCCAAGATCCAGCTATACCACTCTTGGGCATATACCCAAGGAATGCTCAACCACACCACAAGAGCACTTGTACAGCTATGTTCATATCAGCGTTGTTTGTAATAGCCAGAACATGGAAACAACCTAGATGCCCTTCAACTGAAGAATGGATAAACAAAATGTGGTACATATACACAATAAGGAACCTTTTACTTTCTTTTTATGAAACATGCATTAATGGCCATTTACCTTATATTGCCTTCCTTTATCTTAAGAACACTAAACCTGAGATACTTCAGCACATGAACTATACAACACTCTACTGAAACAACCATTTCTACACATGATACGGTTTAGTGTCTCAATTTGTTGCAGTGAAAGAAGTTGAAATTCAGATCTGTTGCCCTAAACTTGAAGGGAGTCCTTGGCTTAACTCACGCTAACAATCTCATGTCCATAATATTATTCTATGATATAGGATTGTAGTGAGATTTAGAGGCATGCTATTAGAATTCCTTAAACATATATCTAGATGTGAGATTTTTATTCAATTACTTAATTTCCCTGGAGTACTACCTGTCAAATAAAATAATGCATAGATGAGCTATGAAGATTTAATGAATACTTAGAAGGATGTTAGCCTGACACTTCCTACTGTCTCAGAGTTTTATCTGTTGTCTCTGAATGATAATAATGGTGCTAACCAATCATAATTATAAATAGAATTACTGCCTCATCCTAGTAAGTCTTTAGGAGTTTGCCAAAGATATGTTCTGGAATTCCCAGTACATCCTTCAGTCTCTATAAGAACATTTCTAAGTGCTATACAAGTGTGTGATCAAAGTCAGGATTTCTTTTTAAGCAGATGTTGGTTTATTATATTATGCTGTGGTAGTTTCCTTCTCCTTCAATGCTAATTCCAAAAGGCCAGCAGGAGGTGATTGGAAATGCAGTGTATTTGTAACATGAGTTCATTATAGTTTGAAGGTCAAAGACTGGTGTCTGCCATCTGCCTTTCTCTTAATAAGCTTTTCTTCCATAGACAGCACAAGGAAAAAGAACTCACCATCAAGTGCTGTGAACTGTAGGACAATCCCTTCCCATCTGGGATAATCCTGAATAAGGCGCAAGCATGGACAGATTAGACTGTGTTAGCTGCTTGTTTTCTGGATGTAGAGTTTAAGCATTTTTAAACTTCTATTAGATCTTTATCGAGAAAACAACTTCTTGATTTTGTAACAAGAAAACATACTATAATCACTAAATTCTTCACAGCATAGTTGAAGTTAATATGTAGCTTGTAAGTTAAGGAAAATAGGATGGATCTGATTCTATCTGACAGAGGAATCCTACATAAATGTTCTAAACTTCTATGTGTAAACTGCTGTGAGTAATAACTCAGAAAGGGAGCTTACATTTGGTTTTTCAATGATTCTCTCCAAGTTTCAGAAATCCTCTTGACGTAGACATCATACATTTGAGTTAATGCATATTTATTTTCTTTTTATTTTTTATTTTTTGGTTTTTCGTAACAGGGTTTCTCTGTGTAGCTTTGCGCCTTTCCTGGAACTCACTTGGTAGTCCAGGCTGGCCTCGAACTCACAGAGATCTACCTGGCTCTGCCTCCCAAGTTCTGGGATTAAAGGCGTGTGCCACCTCCGCCCGGCTCTTTTTAAAATTTTTAATCACTTTTTTGCATCTTTAGTTTCAGATAAGTGCCATTATTGTCACAATTTTTCCATGATAGTTACAGAAAATAGCCACTCAAATTATGTTTTATTTTGTAATATCCTTTATATGATGGGGAGTAGATGAAGAACAAGTTGTTGATCAGTGGTCTGTGGCATTTCATCAGTCTTTTCCTACACACTGATGTTATTATCTTGAGGAGACATTTCAGACTAGAAGCCTTACATGCAATTTTTAAGCTTCAGATTTTAGTTCTGAACCAGGTGATAAAAGATGTTTCCAATTTTACCTTATTCCATTAGATACAAGATGAAAATTTTAATCATATTACTTTTAGAGATCATGATTTTCAGAGTAAAATATTAGTTTAATTATTAAAACTACATTTTGGTAATAAGAAAACATTCCTCTTTTCAATTGCACAAAAATTGTATAAAATAAAATACCAGGTGAAGTAAATGTTCCTTATGCATACAATTTATTAAATTTTTTTTTACTAAATCTACTATTTTTTATGTGATAAGGAAAATATCTACCATTTAAAACATTTCTGATAGTTTTATATGTACTTTCTAAAATACCTATTATAATTTTATAAGTTATATATCTTTATCATCTCCATTTTTATAGATAAGGAATCAAATATCATAGGCCACATTGTCTGTTAGGCAGTTACTATGGGAATTAGTATGATTAGAATTTTGTTCCATACTCTAAATAATTTGTATGGATTGACCACAGATAGCATATTTACCCAAAGCTGAGAAGATATAAGCAGGAATAAAGTTATAATAATAAATCCAAAGTTAATCAATAACTCCACAGTCTAAACAGTATGAAATATGGAGAACTGTTCATTTAGACAGTATGGGGCCGTGTTGCTGAAGAAGAAAAGTAAAAGCACAATAGGTGTGCAGTTACTCTACAAAGAAGAAACTTAAGAAAAAAAAGGTTCTCTATAAGAAAAGATAGACATAGATAGGAGAATTTTTGAAGAAAATTAGCTAAGGATTTGTTTTCAATGATTATTTCCTATAGCTCCACTTATATATTACTAATGATCAGAAACATGTGCCAAATGAATTTTTACTGATTTTTTCTACAAAATCCATACTATATTGTACCACAGGAGTGAAGGGATTATCATGTGCTGCTTTTAATTCTAATACATGGAAAAAAAGTCTTCCTGCATGGTAGAATAATATATTTTGATATGGTGCATGAAGTCAATGTTTGCCATTATTATTTCATGTACAGTTTTCCTTTTAGTATAACTCAGTGTTTTGCACTACATTGCAAACTAATAAAAATTCTTGTTTCTTTATTTTCTGTTTCAGATTATTATATTTTATCTTTGGCTATGTTATGGTTCTTAGCATTTATTTGAGGAGAATCACATCTCTCTCTCTCTCTCTCTCTCTCTCTCTCTCTCTCTCTCTCTCTCTCTCTCTTTCAATTTCTCTATGTCTCTCTCCCTCGTGCCTATTTCTTAGTTCTCTACCTCACTGTCACCAAGTAATTGAAATACAAAATAATCATATACACTGAAGCTTTCAACTCTAAGTTCCTATAATTGGCACCTATATTTGAATTTGGAAACTTAAGATGAAATCACACCTGAAAGATACAATGCATAAACTTGTAATTTTATAAAAGGCATTTCTTATAGTACATGTAAGTAATTAATTAATATTTTCATTCATTTATTTCCTCATTCACCAGACATGAAATAATGGACCTTGTGTATACAGAAAAGAGATTTATTTTCAAAACTGTGATACACCTTAATCTATTTTGCATAATATAAAATGCCAGGCTACATGAATTGACAGGAAACGGAAACTTGTTCTGAAATTTTGAAACCAAACATCATTGTTTTCATTCTACCCATTAGAGAAAGGGCATTATTGCTTAACCACTGATTAACATCTAATCTCTTTATACTGTTACAGTAGGGATTAAACTTCCAGGTGAGTTAGGATGGGGCAAGTGATAGTTTGATATCAATGTAAAAATATTTTTAACCAGTAAGTGCTAATATTCTTGGTTGCATAAAAGATAAATCTCTGATCCTGTGAAAATATATAATATAGGCGATGGATATGCTGGCTAGTTTTATGCCAACTTGACACAAACTAGAGGCACAGGAAAGACAGGGCCTCAACTGAGAAAAAAGCCTCCGTAAGATCTGGCTGCAAGGCGTTTTTAAATCAGAGACTGATGAAAGAGGGCCAAGCCCATTGTTGGTGGTGACCTCCTTGGGCTGGTGGTCCCAGGCTCTATAAGGAAGCAGGTTGAACAAGTTATAAGGAGCAAGTAAGTAAGCAGCACCCTTCTATGGACTCTGCATAAACCTCCCACTTCCCCTTACTCTCTATGGTTACTACCATCAACTGGTTTCTTGCTCTGCCTCTTCATCAATGATTGATTTCATTTAAATAATGCAATCTTGAGGTCCACAGTATGATCAAATATCCTACAACAACTGAGCCCTCTCACCAGCCCTCTGTCCTGAATTTTGTGTTACTATCAATGTCTCTTTTAGTTAACAAATGGATTTATCATGAGCAATACATTGGTTTAGGATATATAGACATCAAAATGAATTAGCCTTATATTTTTCACTTTTTTTGGTAAATACAAATAAAATTCTACTCTCAGAAAATTTGAAGATGCTATCTGTTGTTATTTACTTCTCTATTTTTTATTTTTTCTTAAACCAATAGTGTTTGGTTTTACCCTGGATCTCTGGGCTATCTAGACTCTGTTTCTTAGTTATCCAAACAGTGTCAGGTATGGGTTCCACCTCATGGAGTGCATCTTAAGTCAAATCAGACATCACATCAGATGTTTACTCTCACAAAGTTTATGCTACCACTGTCCTAGCACATTTTTCAGGGAGAACAGATTATAGATAAATGGATTTGTGGCTGGATTGGTGTTTACATTTCACTTCTGGTACCCTGCAGACTACCTTCTGGTACCAACAACACAAGAACATGGAGGTAAAGATTCTATGCAGGCATGAGCTTAATCTATCTTTCCATGTTCAATGAATTATGTGGGTGTTGTCTTCCACAATGGGGCATAGTTGTCAGTTTGTGGAGAGCAACTTACTTTCTTGGCAATAGTCTGGGTTGTTTGGAGGCTTCCGTGGAACCCCTTTGACCAATAACTCACTTGGATGTAACCTAGTCCCTGTACTGGAATTTTATTTGGTGACAGGAGATGACTAGTTGAGACTGTCTTCCTCATTATTTGGAGACTTCATTAGAATTGTCTTCATTTATTTTAGGATGTTTACACTGCACTAGGATCCTCTATCATGCCTCAAATGCCCTTCAGTTCTAGCTGTCTCTCCCTAAATTCCCTCCTCTACCCCATCTTCCTACCCCTCTCCAAATGATCCTCTTATTCCTGACCCATACAATCTATTCTATTCCTCCATTCCCAGTGTTCTGCCATAGTCCCTTCCTCTATACCTATCCTCTTTTGATCTATAGATTTTAGCTTGGATATCATTTACTCATTGGCTAATATCCACATATAAGTGAATATATTCCATATTTATCTTCCTGGCTCTACTTTACCACATATGGGGTGCTTTTTTTTTTCTAGTTCCGTCCATTTGCCTGCAAATTTCATGATGTCATTTTCTTTAACAGCTGAGTAATACTCCATTGTGTAAATGTACTACATTTTCTTTATCAAAGTTTCTGTTGAGGGACATCTAGGTTGTTTCTAATTTCTAGCTATCATTAGAGCATTAATGAACATAGTTGCGCAAGTGTCCTTGTAGCAGGATGAAAGATCTTTTGGGCACATGCCCAAGAGTGGCATAGCTGGATCTTGAGGCAGATCTCTTCCCATCTTTCTGAGCAACTGTATTACTGAAAACTCATAGGTGCAATGGATGAGTTTTTCCCTTGTCCACATCATTGTCAGCATAAGCTGTCGCTTGTGTTTTCGATGTTAGCCATTCTGACAGGTGTAGATGGGCCCTCAAAGTAGTTTTGATTTGCAATTCTCTAATGGCTGAGGGCATGGAACATTTCTTTAAGTATTTCATAGCCATTTGAATTTCCTTTGTTGAGAATTCACTGTTTAGATCTGTACCCCATTTTTAATTGGATTATTTTTTTCTTTTTATTTCTAGTTTTTTGAATGTATATATATATATATATGATATTAGCCTCCTACCTGGTGTGGAGTTGGTGAAAACCTCTTCCATCCTGTATGCTGCCACTTATTATGATGTCCTTTGCCTTACAGAACCTTTTCAGTTTAATAAAGGCCCATTTATTAATTGTTGATTTTAGTACCTTTGTTATTGTTTTTCTGTTCAGGAAATCTTCTCCTGTACCAACAAGTTTAAGGCTATTTCCAACTTTTTCTTCTATCAGGTTCAATGTATCTCATTTTATATTAAGGTATTTGACCACTTTGGAGTTGAAGCTTGTGAGAGGTGATAGGTATAGATCTATAATGGCTGGTTTTGTGTCCATTTGACAAAGGCTAGAGTCACCAGAGAGGACAGAGCCTTGATTGAGAAAATGCCTTCTTATGATCCAACTGTAAGGCATTTTCTTTATTAATGATCATGGGGAGAGCCCAACCTATTGTGGGTGGGGTTACCCCAGGCTAGTGGTCCTGGGTTCTATAAGAAAGTAGGCTGAGCAAGCCATGTAGAGCAAAACAGTAAGTAGCACTCCTCCATGTCCTCTGCATGAGATCCTGCCTCCAGATTCATGCTTTGAGTTCCTGCCCTGACATTCCCCAGTGATGAAGTGTGACCTGAGAGTTGTAAGATGAAATAAACCCTTTCCTCCATGAGTTGCTTTTCATTCTACTGTGTCATCAGTATCTCAAACAAGTATTCAACAGTGACCCAAACCAAGATAGGCTCTATTTGCATTCTTCCATATGTATAAAACCAGTTTAACCAGCACCATATGTTGAAGATGTCTTTTTTTCGAGTGTGTATTTCTGGCTTCTTCATCAAAAATCAGATGTCCATCAGTATCTGGATTTATATCTGGGTCCGGAAGACAGTTTACATTTCTTAATTTTGTTGCTTAACTAAAACCTTATGTGGCAGATTATCATAAATATCAGTTGAATTAAAATTTGAGACAAAATAATCATGATTTGAAATAACTTCAAGAAAAATAATCATGTAAGCTAGAAGAAAATAACATGTAGAATAAAAAAAAGAGTAAAAAGAATAAAACTATGTCAAACATTTTAGAACAAAACCCAGTTATAAAGGCTACTTTATACTTTCATGTTGACTAAGTCAGGAGAGGTTACATTTACATTGATCACCAGCTTTCCATGAAAAAATATATTCATTATTTTATAAACATAATGGTTGAATATGAAAATGGAACATAAGTGAAAAATAAAAAAAATGTGCTGTTGGATTAGTAAGATTAACAGATTATGCCCTAAACATAAAATAATGCAGTAAATAAACCTAAGTTAAAAAAAATCAGGGTAGGGAAAGAGAGCTCGGGGGAACGGGAGATCCCAGCTGGATCAACAACAGAGAGGGAGAACAAGGAATAGGAGACCATGGTAAATGAAGACCCCATGAAAATAGGAAGAAGCAAAGTACTAGAGAGGCCCACAGAAATCCACAAAGATACCCCCACAACAGACTGCTGGCAATGGTCGAGAAACAGCCTGAACTGACCTACTCTGGTGATGGGATGGCCAAACACCCTAATTGTTGTGCTAGAAACCCCATCCAACTACTGAGGGATCTGGACCAACTACTGAGGGATTTGGATGCAGAGATCCATGGCTAGGTCCGGGTGGATCTCTGGGAGTCCAATTAGCGAGAATGAGGAGGGTTTATATGAGTGAGAATTGTTGAGACCAAGGTTGGATAAAGCACAGACAAATAGCCAAACAAATGGAAACACATGAACTATGAACCAATGGCTGAGGGATCACCAACTGGATCAGGCCCTCTGAATGGGTGAGACAGTTGATTGGCTTGATCTGTTTGGGAGGCATCCAGGCAGTGGGACCGGGTCCTGTGCTCATTGCATGAGTTGGCTGTTTGAAACCTGGGGCCTATGCAGGATCGCTTGGCTCGGCCTGGGAGGAGGGGACTGGACCTACCTGGACTGAGTCTACCAGGTTGATCTCAGTCCTCAGGGGAGGCTTTGCCCTGGAGGAGGTGGGAATGGGGGGTGGGCTGGGGGTAAGGTGAGGGGGGCCGGAGGCGGGCCAGAGGGGGGAGAACAAGGGAATCCGTGGCTGATATGTAGAACTGAATTGTATTGCAAAATAAAAAAAAAAATCAGGGTAGAAAATTCAAATAGATAAGATTATATTGCCCTACATTGATATCCTAATATTATATAGTTAATGCAATATCTATATCTATATATAGTGTTTGTGTGTGTATGTGTGTGTGCACAGAAAACTTCATAGTCTGATATGAGATTTTAATTTTCTTATTTACATGTGTATTTGCAAGTCATAATGAATCATTTTAACATCTTGCTTAAAATTGACTTTTGACTGTGTGCAGAACACCAGCAATAGTTTTATGTGTATAGATTATTTAATAACAAATATGTCTCCAGGAGAAATAATTGTAGTAGGGAAACCATGACAAAACCTGCTGTACAAATGTCATTTAGAATATTTCTGAAATTGAACCAATTATGTGTAATCTTAGAAGCACAGTTTTGACTAACAGAATAGAAAACAATAACTTCACAGCTATGTATCAAAACTCTGAATTGAGTAATGCTGAAATGAAGAGAAAAAAAACAACAACAAAAATCCTTATATTTTGCTTTTGGTATGGGGAAATTCAACTGAACACACACAAAAAAGTTTTATTTTTCATATAGAATTTATGTTGCTTGTTTGAGAATCCATAAACTTGCGTGCTAGGATGCCATTCTCTATGAGAAAGAGAAAGTGGAAGAAATCAGAGTTTTAAGAGAAGTTAGTTAATTAAATTGGTGAGGCACTTGGTGTGGACTCTATTAGTTACATGCCTTGTCTTAGAGTTTTCATTGCTGTGAAGAGACACCATGGCCATGGAAACTCATAAATAATTTAGTTGAGGTATTTCACTTACAATTTCAGAGGTTCAGTTCATTATCATCATGGTAGGAAGTGTGAAATATTGTTTTACATTGTGTGAATGTATGTCACTGTGATTGGTTTAATAAAGGAAGTAACTGGCCAATAGCTGGACAGGATAAGGTTATGAGGGAGAACCAGACTAAAGACAATGGGAAGAGGAAGGGAGGAGTCAGAGGAGTCACCAGCCAGACACAGAGAGGAAATAGGAGGTGTAAGATGAAAGAGAGGTAATGTCACATGGCAGAATGTAGATTAATATAAATGGGCTAATTTAAGTTGTAGGAGTTAGCTAGTAACAAGCTTGAGCTATTGGCTGAGCATTTATAGTTAATAAAAAGTTTTCTTGTGATTATTTGGGAGCAACTGTTGTGACTCAAAAAAATTCTAGCTACAGGGAGCATGGCAGTGTGCAGGAAGATGTGGATCTGGCTACATTTTGGCTTTCAGGAAGCAGGAAGTTGACTGAAAATAAACGGAGGGAAGCTTGAGAAAAGAGATCTCAAAGCCTGCCCCCAGAGTGACACACTTCCTCTATCAAGGCTACGTCTCCTAATAGTGCCACTCCATTTTGGGACTATTTTCTTTCAAACTTTACATGCTTTTTTAGCCCAAATCATGTTTTGTAAATGGCCTTTTATTTTGCAAGCCCCCAAAGAATATTTTAGAACTGATTTGAAATTGTGTATGCTAATAATAACATGTCTTATTTATTTGAAACACTCAGGCATGAATACAGACACAGATTTTTATTTAAAAAAATAAATCGATAATATGCACTCATGCATTATATCCATGCCTCTCAGCTTTTCACACAAAACTTCAATCTCTATGATGAGGGAAAGGGTGGTTTGAAGAGTAATTGATGGCAGGAAAAAGAAATGATAGAATATAATCTCAGTTGCAGGATAGTTATCTTTTGACCTTACTATTAAATGAAATATAAAGAAATTCCCCCCATCTTATTTTCTGGATTAGTGTGGGCTGCCCATTTCCCTTGCATAGAAATTATTTTTATTCTTCCTGTTCTCTGACTTTCCTTATAACTTAAGAACTAAGACCACATTTCAGTTTATCTTCTTCTGGTAGCTAATACTCCTAGGTAATGAACCTGAAGAAGAGATCATTACAAGAATTACCACAAAGAAGAGATGAAAATATTAATGTGGAATTATTAAATATCACTGCATAATCTCTTTGTTAATCATAGAAGCAACAATAGGAATAAATTTTCTGATGCATAGAACCATAAAACCTGTTTGTATTTTTCTGTTAAATGTCTTCTTATAATTTAATTTATATATGTTATAACATATTAAATTGTTGTAACATTATGGCACTCTCATAAATACTACAAACTAAGCAGTGGTTTCTCATAAAATATTGAACTTAGTAAGCTAAGGTATTATTTCTAATATAGCTAAATATGACTCCATATTTTATATAGGATTTTTGTGTTTTATCTATCAAAAAGTTCTAGTGCCTGTGTATTAACTCTAATATCAATTGAATTTATAATTATTATTTATTGGCTCTCATATTATCCTTGAAATGCCAGTTTCTTCAAAAATTTTGGATATAAAACTAATGGAGTCAAAAGTGAAAATAAGAAAAATGTAAATTTTTGGAACTGAAGCAATTGTATTTACGGTGTAACTAGGATTTGGAAGACGTCCTTCCTGAGGTGTGACATGATGATATAATTATCCTTGGGGGCTCAAACTCTTTTGGAAAGCTATTGTATGCCAAAAAAACAAACAAACACACAAACCAGGTTATATGTGTTATAGAATTTTAGAATTAAAAGCAGATTTTAAGATGTAAATCTTTTAAAATTCTTATTAAGAGAGCAGAAAAACCTTCCTTTCTGTTATAGACTATCTTAGTTTGGGTTTCTGTTGCTGTGAAGAGACACCATGACCACAGCAATGCTTATAAAGGAAAACATTTAATTATCCTGGTTCTCTTACAGTTTCATCCCTAAATTTGTGGTCTTAGGGACCTATAGCCTTTCTTTCCAATTCCCTACCAGACTGGCAACTGCATGTTCTTAAAAATAAGCAAAAGTCTTCGAGATGCAAACTTCTAAGCACTCTAGTCATTTTTCAGCTTTCCATGTGCAGGTAATAATTTCTGCTAGCTAATTGAGTTTATTGGATCCCATTACAAGACAGCATTGAATATGTCTGCTCATACTATGTACTTAGAAGAATAGAAGACTGTTCATTTTAAAGAAAAGATCTGTTGCTGGAGAATTTCTCTCCAGCTCCTGCCACCAAGTCCCACCAGTCCCAGAGCCCACTTATAAAATAAACACACGAACTCTTACATTATTTAAACTGCTTGGCCATTAGCTCAGGCCTGTCACTGTCTAGCTCTCACTCTTATATTTAGCCCATTTCTATTAATCTTTACTTTGCCACATGGCTCATGGCTTACTGGTACCTTACATCTTCCTTGTCCTGATGGCGGATGGCAGTGTCTCTCTCTCAGCCTTCCACTTCCCAGAATTCTTTTCCTTGTCCCGCCTATACTTCCTGCCTAGCCAATGGCCAATCAGTGATTTATTTACTGACCAATCAGCAACACACTTGACATACAGACCATCCCACAGCACTTCCCCTTTTCTTTTCTTAAAAAGGAAGGTTTTAACTTTAACATAGTAAAATTACATATAACAAAACAATTATCAAGCAAGAATTACAGTTACAATATTAAAGAAGAGATCCTATCTATCTTATATTTGTAAGTTTAAGGTTTATATCTAACTTATCTTTTATTATAACTAAGGAAAATTGTAAGTATCTAGTCTTTAACCACATCAAAGACCTCAGAAGGATATATTACTACCTGAGAAATGGAGAAGGATATAAGCAACTTTTAGGAGTCTTGTAGGGTAGACAGAGACAGCTGGCAGCCTGGACAGTCATTCAAAGTTCTCTTGTAAAGTTGGGGCATCTGTCTTCAGCCCACAGGCCTAGAGTCTCTTATTCACTTTTCTCTGTGTCCTGTAGAATGTCTGGCAGTTTTCTCTGCAAAGCAGGAACCTGAAGGACCATTTTGTCAAGCAAAGTTCAGTGGTCACCTTTGTATGGGTCCTGCATGTCCAGTTGATCAGGCATTCCAGGCAAGAACAGTTTCTTGCCCAAATGGCTATTTTTGTCAAGGTGAAGATAAACTCTGTATGGAGTGTCTTCGATGCCCATCCTCCTCTCTGAAGTAAATCAGTGCTGTCAGGAGCAGACATGTCTCACTGTCCAGAAAGTCTAAATTTTTAAAACATTTTAAATGCCATATTCTGTAGGTCTTTGAAGTGTTTGAAGACTACCTATCTATCTGAAATATAACTATGTATACCTAGAAGACTTAACTAACATGGCTACAAATATGATTATCATAGATGACTAATTATTAATCTATTTTTTAATTATCCATTATAATTTTAAATGAGTTACATAAACATAATACCTCAAACAAGAATAGAAATATATATACAGTATAACAAAATTAAGTTTAAATTTGTATCAATAAACTAAAATCTATAGCAATGTAAAACATTTTAAACAAGTTGTTACTCTTTAAAAGTAGGTTCATTAATCTACCCTTTCATCCTATCATATCTAAACTATCCCCCTTTTTGTTTTAGAAAGAGATTGTATTTATAATCAACCTGATTTAAATAAAAATATTGGTTTTTGTCTGTCCCACACCAGAGGGCTCTTCTGATTTGGGACATAAGAATCTCTTAACCATTTTTTTTTTTTTGAGCAATATGTCTGGGTTTAGAGGGGGAGTGAGCCAATTCCATCTCTAAAGCCAGCTTGGTATATTTGGGAATTTGGGCGTAGCTTCTCTTACTACTTCCTGCTGGAGGGGGGCGCTGTATCTCATGGGGACACGAAGAAAATTTTAGGATCATGGAGTAGTCCATGAGGCTGTATCGTCTGAGCCAGTTGCCTTGGAACCATTCTGGATGTTGAGTCATCTGGGCCATGGTGTCATTGGAGACCTTTCAGGGGGTCTTGGCTGGTCAAACCTGATGTATCTTAATCTGGAACAAATCCATAGTCTCTGGCTTTCTGTGGAAACAAAAGCAGAGACTCTTTTCCAAAGCAACATATCCTTATATCCAAATTTTGAAGTCAAGGTACCTTTAAAATATACATTTTGGCATAACTCAACAGCTTTTACAATCAAATGTTTTTCTGCAGTTACGAATATCAAAGAGAACATAATCCAGATTCTTTGTGTGGTAGCCATCTTTACGTGGCTTATTTTTTTATATTAGCGTGAGCCTATTGCTTTAAACTGCAGCCTTCTAAGCCTGAAATGGGGCAGTGGCTGCTGGCTCCGCCCACTTCAGCTTCCCAACATGGCGGTGGTCCGCTTTCCACCAGCTCTGGGAGCCGTAACTCTCAGAAATAGTGGGTCTACACTTTTACCAAAGTAGCGTGTAGCCCAGAAACTTCTTTTTTTTTGTTTTGTACTAGCAAAGGCTAAATCCACCACATAGCTTAATGTGTTACTTGCAGAGGCCTCATTCCTACCATACTGCAGGTCGAGAGTGCACACTAGGAACCCGCCAGTAGCTCAAACCAGCAGCTGCCGCTCATTTGAGAGAGACAATTAGGAAGCTGTTTTTAGTTCCATTTTAGAATCTTTTTTCTAAGTTTTTAGGTGGAAACTCTTGCCACCACGTTGGACGCCATTTGTTGCTGGAGAATTTCTCTCCAGCTCCTGCCACCAAGTCCCGCCAGTCCCAGAGCCCACTTATAAAATAAACACACGAACTCTTACATTATTTAAACTGCTTGGCCATTAGCTCAGGCCTGTCACTGTCTAGCTCTTACTCTTATATTTAGCCCATTTCTATTAATCTTTACTTTGCCACATGGCTCATGGCTTACTGGTACCTTACATCTTCCTTGTCCTGATGGCGGATGGCAGTGTCTCTCTCTCAGCCTTCCACTTCCCAGAATTCTTTTCCTTGTCCCGCCTATACTTCCTGCCTAGCCAATGGCCAATCAGTGATTTATTTACTGACCAATCAGCAACACACTTGACATACAGACCATCCCACAGCAAGATCAGAATCATTTAGCATTAAATGTGGAACCCCTAGGTGTTTAAAGACAGACTAAGGGTATTTACAACGTGAATGAGGGTACCTGTATTTACCACATATTAATATGATCTCAGTTCATAGAACTAGCCAGTTAAACATGTCAAAACAGTGATGAAAACCTTATAAATTAGGATATTCAGCATATTTTGAATGTATCCGAATGGATAAAATGTTAATGGTAGCATTACACAAATGGGTATTTTGGGATAAAAGTCTGATGGGAACTGATATTAAAGTTATGTATGTAAAGATGAGATTATTGCAAAGCACTGTACATCAGCATACCATTAGCTAATGTGACAGGATGTGATGGCTGAACTTTACCAATAAAGGAAATAGGTACTTACACTCTTTCTTCACAGTCTCTTCACTTCTGCTTCACTGGAAATGATGGCAGTACTTTAGATGAATCATATTTTGCACTGGTCTCTTCATTGACATTTATTGTACATTCAGTGAGACCTCTCTGAATAATGATATGATATGATATGAAAAAATAATAATTTTTCATAACCTTTAAGTATAGATTATTTCCTTTTGAAAAACATAGCTAGTAAATAACATCTCCTTTATTATTTTCACAAATATTTATCCCTAGATTTTATTCTTCCTGCAGAATAATTTGAAGGATTTATCAAATAATAAACAAGTACAGACAATAGAGGTTATTTGGCTGCTTTTGTATATTTGAAACCATTGTGAGAATGTGCTTTCTTAGCTGGATAGCATCCTATAGTCCCAGTACACCCAAGACTGAGGCAAGAGGATCGTAACTTTGAGGTTAGCATGAACTACATAGTCAGTACCAGTCTAAAAATTATTTTGAATGGAGACCATACAAAATGAGTTTACAAAGTTTATATTAGTCTTATGCCATATATGAACATACAATCAATTATTTTATTATATTGTAATCTTTGAAGTACTATTAATACAAACATTTCTTTAGAAATAGTGTGCTTTTATACCTCAAAGTCTTTGTTTTGATGTTTTTGTATTAAATAGACAATATGATAGACTATAGGTTGAAGTGTGATCCTAATTAATCTTATCAATAAAAACCTGGAGTCAAATATCGGGGTAAAAGCTGAAAGATTATAGAAGCAAAGCAGTAGCTACTAGAGACATTGTATCTCTACGAATCCTCAGACAGAAAAGGGGGCTGAGATCCTGTCTCTACCTTCCTTATATTCCTATCTCCAACTCCCTAGTGCTGGAATTAAAGTCGTGCACCACCACCACCCAGCTCTTTTAGACTGGTTCAATCTTGTGTTGCTCATGATGGCCTTGAACTCCTGATCCTCCTGCTTCCTCCTCCCAAGTGTTGGAATTAAAGATGTGTGCCACCACTCCCTTGCCTTTATGGTTAACTAGTGGGTAGCTCTGCCCTCTGATCTCCAGGCAAGCTTTATATGTCAGAACACAAAAAAAAATCATACAACAATAGGTAAAGTATTAATCATTTACATAGTTGCATGAGTTATGATCTTAGACAACAAAAAAGAGAACAAATAATATTGAAAACACTGTCTTATTCCAGATAAAATACTCTGAAATGAAGAGCAGGTTGATGATTCAGTGGAGATGACTAGCTATACAAGCATGAAGGCCTATGTTTAGACTACCACTCATGTAAAATGTCCAGTGTGGTGATGAGTACTTCTAATCCTGACACTTTAGGTGGTGGGGGTGGTGGATGGGGATCCCTAGGGCTGTCTCTGTGTCATGTCTAGCTAACTATTGAGCTCCAGAATCAGTGAAAGACCCTGCCTTTGAAAGGTTTAAAGATATCTAAGACATCCAACATTTCCCTCTGGTATCTGTACACATGGGTAGATATACCTACACATACAAACATACAGACACACAGACACACACACACACACACACACACACACGCATGCACTTGCACTAAGACACACGCACATGTGTAAACTCCTTTGAAATGAGAATAGAACACAAAATGAACTAAAAGTCTGCTGATTCCTTACTAGAAATGTTATAAAGTTCTTAGTCAATGCACCAAAAGCCATCATTCTGGTCTAGTTTGTTCGTAGTGTGTCTTCCACTATTTTTTATCGTATTCTATTTGCTTTTTTTTTAAATCAAGCATGCTATTATTTATTTTGTTTAGCTTATGATATATTTTAACTCATTATTATCTTTTTAATTCTCATGGTTTGTAAGGAATGTGAATGAATATTAATAGAATTGTCTAATTTCAAAGATTTGCATTAATAAAATTATCACTTCATGTGTTAGAGAATGCCTCACTGCTAGAATTTTTCAGCCAAATATTATTAACTATTTTCCACTTATGATTTTATATAGTATCCTTTCACATTAAAAGAGTGATTCTTTTTCAGGATAAGGATCAAGAGTCCTGTTATTTAAATTTGTTTCACATAAATTGTTTGGATATTATGTAATTATATTGTTGCCATTCTTTCCATTAAGGACTTTCTTTTACCCTTTAGTTTTGGAACCATATGCAAAAAAAAAAGTGTTGCAGTGAGTGAATGAGAGACTAAATTCAATTTGCATACTGAAACTTAACAGAGGAAATGAGCAGGTTGATTGGCTTCCACCAAATAGTAAATAACTTCTCAACGTTTTAGCAATGGATGTAGAGGAGATCAGTTCAAAAGCACTGATGCATTTGTGAAGAAGATACATTGCAAATTAGAAGTGAGAGACAAACAGGGAAAATATCTGAACAGAGCTGAGGACTGAGAATATTTATAAAGCTTGCAGAGTAAGATACAGGGTGTTTATATATTAGAACTGATGTGGAGACTAAATGATGACTACAGTTTATAGATCAGAAATATGACAATGATTATGTTCTGATAAATAAGCATTGTTTAAGAAAAGAATTTAGAAAATCCTGCTTCACAGATGAATCTGTCAGATATGCTAGGCCTGGAGGCCGAAGATGGATGCCCCAACATTGCAGAGAAAACTTGCGTGACTGTCCAGGCAGTCAGCTGTCTCTGTCATTACTCACATTTTTTGGAAGTCACATTTTTGCACTTCCTACTCACTCAATTAATATTATTTTTTTCTCAGGTCTGTGAGGGAGTTGAAAACTAGACAGTTATAGTTATAATTTTCCTTGTTAGTTGAATAATAGATAGTTGCAATTTTCCTTATTAACAAACTCAGAAAAGAAACTTACTAAAGAGGTATAAAGTGTGTAAATTTGAAAGACATCAAAAGATAGTTTTGGGTTGGTAATATAAGTTAGGATAGAAAGTGAATTAGGGACAACATTTTTTACTCACCAAGATAGGATAAAAAATGGAGTTTTTTGTTTGAATTTGTCAAATGTTAATGGAGGGGACATGTTAATATCATTCTTGACTGTGTATATTGTATATATTTGCTATATTTATTGTATATAGTTTTCTTATTTTAATTATAACCTTCTACCATTTTAGACAAAAAAGGGGAAATTTTTAGAGTATTGTGTACTCTAAAAAACTTGCTTGGGGATCAGAGGACAGAGCCAGCCATTACATTAGACATAGAGGCCAGACAGTAATGGCACACACCCTTAATCCTATCACTCTGGAGGCAGAGATCCGTCTGGATCTCTGTGAGTTCAAGGCCACACTGGAAACAGAGCCAGGCAGTGGTAAGACACACCTTTAATTCCAGTATGGGAAGCACACATACCTTTAATCCCAGGAAGGGATGTCTGGACAGAGAAAGGCATATAAGGCGCGAGGAAACAGGAACTCACTCTCTTTCAAAGTAGGATTTTGTAGGGGGGAAGAACTAGTGGCTTGATCTCTGTCTCTCTGATCTTTCAGCTTTTACCCCAATATCTGGCTCTGGGTTTTTTATTAGTAAGGCCGTTTGGCAGTTCATGTTAAATTTTTTGTAGTAATATTTTTGTGTATTCTGTTGTTGGGATACTTTAAATATTCTGTTGTGGGAAAAAATGTGTGCACTTGCATTATATTCCTAAGAAGTATATGGTTATCCTGTCTTATTTGCTAAATTTAAAGAGTGACATGAATTAAATAATGATTAAAATGCATAATTATTTATTTTGACATCATGTGACTTCCAGTGTTCTAAAAAAAATAATAATAATAAAAGACCCTAAATACCTTATTAAGTGATAGAAAAGAGCATTCTACATTTCTGGACTCATTATCAAGCCCAGCAAATTTTTTAATTTAGACAAATAACTGCTTATTAAAGAAGAAAATCTGCCATGTGTCCTGAGGCTCTTATTCTGAATGAAAAATGGTCTCTGTTTAAATTTACTATGCAATGGTAAAACAAAGTAAAACTGAGTTACTCTAGATATATATTTAAAATCTTATTTTATGATCTTTTTGGAAAGCAGTTGTTATATAAATTATTACAGAAACACAGCACATAAATACAGTAGCACAACAGCTATACATAGTGAGATCCTAGAATTAAATTATCGTTGTCCTTATACTTCATATGTTAAGTCCAGGTTCCCAGGGTTAAGTCACAGTTTCCAAAGAGCTTAACATGCTCTAAAATAAAAATGATGCTGTTCTTAAGGTGGCCTTTGTATTAAAATATGTAGGCTGTCATCTTTTTAAAAATTAATACTTTAGGTTAACCTAGAAAGTGGTGGGTTTGGTCACAGCATCTTCATGTGTTTATGCCACTATAGGTGTTCTTATTCATTTGCCTCCGTCATGTCTCCGCAAACCCTCCTGTTCCTCCAGCTGATTCTGACCTTTCCTCCAGCTTGTTATCCCTTTACTTTCTTTTTTTGTTGTTTATTTTCATTTTTTGGAGTATCTCTAGAGGAAGAGAACCAGTGTAATGACTATGTATTTCAAAGGGAATTTATTAAAGTGGCCTGTGTGATATGGACTGGCTAGTCTAACAGTTGATGTCTGAATGCTAGGGAGGTGGAGTGTCATGCAATTGCTCAATACACAAAGCTTGATACATCAGCAAACTGAAGACCATGAGGATTCCCAGAGAGCTGCTGGTGGTCAGTTCACTTTGGAATGCCAAAGAAGTTTGGTTTGGATAGCAGTGAAGACAGCAGCAGTGGTATCAAGGGAGTTGGCGTAGTTACATATAAGAAGCAATCTAATCAGGACAAACACGGCATTATTTTCCATTCTAACCTCTGTGTGTGAATCACTACAGAATAGGGAATCCCACTCCAGGGAAGGGCCTTACCCCTTAATCAGGACAGTCCTCACAGAGCCACATAGAGGTGTGCTCCCAGTAAAGCTGACAACCCTAACTGACAATCACAGAGAATTAATTCAGTTTTCTTATATATATATATATATATATATATATATATATATATATATATATATCCCAGCATCCCCCACCTCCCTTAAGATCTTTTCCTCCTTCCTCATTATCTCTTTTATAGTTCATGACTTACACACACATACACACACACACACACACACACACAGATGGTTTTAAATCTAGATTCTATGAACATATGCAATGAAGAAGCTGATACTAAATGGTGAGAGGCTGATTGACTATAGTTACTATTATTTATTGAAATAGTGAAAGGTAGTATAGGATTTATTTAATGTGGGGAGAGGGACAAAGATATCCAGTGATGCCTTCCCAAGTCAATGTTTAGGGTCCTGACATGAGGTTTAACTGGAGGACCAAAGATAGGTAATATAATCAATTATCATCAAAGTGTTGTACCAACCATCACTGATCTAGCATTGCCTGGGTTGTGGTCTCTCCAGATTCTAGTCTCTGCTGGCCCTAGTATCTCTTTTAAGGTGGCCTGATAAGTTTTTAGAATTGAGTCACAGACATTTTGGTTCAATCACTCTCAACTGTCAAAAAAATTTCAAGGTCACTTGTTATACATGAAAATTAATCCTGTTAAGTTTACATTTCCTTTTCATCCTTTTGCATATTCAACTTCTGTGTTGTAAAAACATTCATCTACAATGATTTTTGTATTAAAATAAAAAGCAAATTAAAGTAACATGTTTGAATGTAGCAAAGATATTGTACATATTAAGAAATAATTATATTATTATTTTTGCATACATTTAATCAACTTATTAAACATATTGTCTAATGTAATACTAAATACATGAGTAAATACTTTGCATTTAGTACAAAATGTTATTGAATTTTTAGCCGGGCCTCATGGTCGAAACTTTTTATTTTAGTTACTTGGGAGATGAGGGAGAAGGTTCAAAAGTTCAAAGTAGGCTTGGGCTACAGGATGAGTTCAATGACACTAGACAATTATTGAGATATTGCCTCAAAAAAATATAAAATGCATAAAAGGCTGGGGCCTTAAATCAATTATTGAGTACTTGCTTAGCATTTGTGGTGCCCTGTATTCAATTCCCAGTAGCACAAAAATAAATAATTAATGACTATATAAATAAAAGGAAAAAATGTTAGGTGCTTGGCATTCTAGGCTACAAGATAGAGACATAGCAGTAATCTGGAGAGAAAAATTCTTGACCTAAAGAAGCCAAGAACCAATTAAGACTTTCTGATAAACACAGTTAAATCAGGTTCAAATGGTATTCTCTAAATTTCTGAAAAATGTCTTTTACTGTGTCAACTCTTTATAATATATTGTTAGCACATGGCCGAGTCATATATGAGTCTTCTTGTTCAAAACAATATATTCATGTGGGTTTAAAGCACATTTTTTCAAGCAAAGGAAAATAGGTAGCAAATTGAATTAAGTGAAACACAATGTTTTTTTTTTTCCCCACCCAATTATAGTCCTTAAAGATCTGAAGGAGAAACATCTGCCATACCAGCTTCAGAGCTGCTTGCCTACTGTGCACAGCAGGAGACTTTCCACTTAATCATCCTCCTGCAAGCCCTGCTCACCAGTGTGGAATACCAGGGATGCAGTCTGAAGGGGAAGACTCCCATGCTACCTCCATGTAGAAAGCAGTGAAATCACCTCAGGGAGTAAGGGGAACTGACACTTTAACAAAAAGAAAAGACTTTCTTAAGGATTGCTTTGGTATCTCAAAGGTTTATATTAGTGCCATTTTGAGAAACACAGATTAAAGTCTGCTGTACTAGAAGGTAATAATAGCCTATATATAGTAAAAAGCCCAGTGAGCTTACTGTGCCCTAACAAGGTGTTAATTTGCATCAAAACATGTGGAATAAGTCCTCTGTTTAATTTGTGTACACATCACAGAAAGCCAAATGAATGATTCAAGCTAGAAGCCGATGCAGAGGACCAAGAAGCTCGGTTGCTAACAAAATATAATCCCTTTGTTAAAAGTCAAATTTCATCCTTACTCTTAAATATTAGTGATGAATATATTAATTCTCCTTTTCCCATTTGTTTTCTTTCTTTCTTTCTTTCTTTCTTTCTTTCTTTCTTTCTTTCTTTCTTTCTTTCTTTCTTTCTTTCTTTCTTTTAAATTCCAGTTAGAAGGAATCTCTACATGCTCTTAAAAACCAGTAAATTAATTTTGGTCTACTCCTAGGCTAAATCATCAACATTTATATTAATTCTTCCCATCCAATTCAACAAAATAGTAAAAGATTTTATGGATTATAATTTGTAAGTGTTGAGTTCAAATTTAATATATCATTTCTAGAAATTATCAAAAACTGAATTTAAACTAATACACTAAAGTATATCATTTTTTCCCAATTTTCCAAGGAGTTATCAATGTCATGCATTATCACATATGGTACTAATGAGAGCTTGCTTGAAATATGTTTTAATTTGAGATGCTGGTTTATAAACAAGTAGTTGTTTCTAGTTATTTACTATTATATACAACTACAAACCTGATTATTTTCAATGACAATTTAAAAGAATGAGCAGAGTATGTATGAACTCTGGAACTCTGTGAAAAAACAAAACTTATATATTGTAAGCATAAAGAAAGGAGAAGAAATTCATAAAAAGTGTAGAGAAAACATCTTTAAGAAAATCATGGGAAAAGCATCTCTATCTAAGGAAAGAGAAGCCCCTCTAGATAATCAAATAGACAAGACAAGAATAGAAATGCTTCAGAGAATATTATAGAGAAAACAGTACATGAACAGAAAAAGGAAAATATCTTGAAGGCTGCAAAAGAGTAAAAAAAATCACACACAAAGCCTCCCCGATTAGAACAACTGGGTCTTTTTTATACAAGCCAACACATGGTGAGCGGCTTGAGCTGGGGCTTTTCAAACTCAGAAAGACCAAAACTGCCAACAATCTACTATACCCAGTGAAAGTACTGGGCATACATGATGGTGACAGAAAAAGTACACTAAAGACATTCATGATGTGGAATCCAGCCTTGTTGAAGATCCTGGAAGAGATATTCCAGTCTGAAGAGAAAGGAAAACATACTAAAATGACTACAGGAAGAGAATATAAATGTTACCAGGACACTCATTAAACAAAAGAAAACCAAGAAATTCCAAAACACTGCAAAGTCAACAAAATGACAGGGAGCAAAACCTGCTTTAACTTATCATTCTGTGGCAAAAGATAAACACTAGCAGATAAAATTAGAAAACAGAACCCTTCTTTTACCTGCCTCCAAGAAACATACCTTCCTGCCAAAGATAAACATTGTTTTAGAATAAAAAGATGGGCAGAAGTATTCTAAGCAAATGGAACCAGAAGACAAGCAGTCAATACCATTCTATTACCTAATAAAATAGGTTTAAAATGAATTTCTGTCATTAGAGATGAAGAGGGTTACATCATTTTGATCAATGTTCCAATCCATCGATCTGAAATTACAATTATGTGGATATAGATATAGATACATACATTCAATTTCATAAAGAAAACACTACTAAATTTAAAAAAATTGATTAACCACAACACAGTGGAAGTGGATGACATCAATAAACCACTTGCGCATTCAGATAGATAAACTGTAAGCAAAGCAAAATTAACAAAGAAACACTGGGATTAAATAAGACCATGGGTCAAAGGGACGTGATATGAATCAATAGGAGGGGACCATTACTCCCACATATTAAACAGTACACATTTTTGTCAGATCCACACTAGAACCACTTCTAAAAGAGTCAACAGTATTTTAAGAAAGGAAAACGAAAAATATTTTAATTAAGAGCAGGTGTAAGACAAAGATTTCCTTTTTCACCACCTCTAACAAATAAGATATGAAAAGGAAGTAGGAGGAATACAAATAGGAGTGGAAGAAATCAAATTATCCTTATTTACATATTACATGATTCTTTACATGGCAAACACCAAAGCCTCCACCAGGAAACTCCTATACCTGAAAAACACATCCTGCAAAGTGGGAGGTAATACAATTAACACACTCAGCTCAATAGCCTTCCTATATACCAAAGCCAAGAGACTGAGAAAGAAATCAGAGAAACATTCCTATTCATGGTAGCCTCAGAAAATTACCTGGTAAGAAACACAACCAAAGAAGTGAGCTATCTTTAAAATGACAACTTTGAACACTGAATGAAGAATTTGAAGAGGACAACAGAAGATGGAGAGACCTCCAGTGTACATAGGATTAATATTTCAAAATGGCTATTTCACCAGAAGTAATCTACAGATTCAATGAACACTACCAAAATTCCAACTCAATTCTTCATAGATTTTAAAACAAAATCATAAAATTTATATGGAGGCAGAAAAGATACATATTTTTTGCTAAAACAATCCCGGACAATAAAAATGCTCCTAGTGCTACCACTATACTTGATTTCAAGTTATACTACTGTCTTAGTTAGTGCTTATATTGCTGTAACAAAACACCATGACCAAAAAGAAATTTGGCTTACACTTCAGCATTGCTATTGACCACTGTAGGAAGTCAGGACAGGAACTCAAACGGCAGGATCCTGGAGGCAGGAGCTCATGCAGAGGTCATGGCGGAGAACTGCTTATTGGCTTGCTTCTCATAGCTTGCTCAGTCCACCACCTTTTCACAGAACCTAAGACCAGCAACCCAGGGATGGCATCACCCATCACGGGCTGAGGCCTCTCCCATTGATAACTAAATGAGAAAATTCCTTATGGCTGGATCTCATTGAGGCATTTCCTCAACTGAGGCTTCTTCTTCTGGTGACTCTAGCTTGTGTCAAGTTGACACACAAAATCAGCCAATACAGGGACAGAACCAAAGTAGGAGAAATATCATGACCTTGGCATACAAAGATATTGGACAATGGATTAGAATCAAGAACCCAGATATAAGTCCACACACCTACAGCTACCAGATTTTTTCCAGGGGTACCAAAACATAATTGGAAAATGGTACATTTTAACAAACGATGTTGAAAAAAACTGGTTAGCTATATGTAGAAAAAAGAAACTTGATCATTCTGTTTCATATGCGTATAGAAATAAATATATATTCAAGTTTAATTGGAGTTTCCACACACAGGGTATGAATGGACCATAGGTTCCTAAAAAAAAAGCTTATTGTGTTCTGTCCCCAAACCCTCCAAATACAAGCTATTGTCATAGCCCTTGGTTGCTCACCAGAACTTGATCATAAGACACTATTGTTTGAAGACACCATGAATTTTAGTGACATGACGCAGAAAATCACGTACATACAGAATAGGAAGCATCCTCCATGCTGGCTAGTTTTTGTAGTACTTGGAGGTGCTATGTAGCTTGCTGGGGAAGGGGTTAGTTATCAAGTCTTATACAGCTGTGAATCCTGAGAACTGAAATAATGATTAATGTGACAGGACATGTTCATGAGTATAGTAGTGGTATTCACGTTACAGGATAAGTAATAGCAGTTTGATTGAATTTAAGGCTTGTTTCATAGGAGGCAACACATGCCTGGTTGAAAATCTGGCTGTGTCTCTGTTATTGAGAAGGACAACCTAATTTTATAATTCTGCTGAAGGAATATAATAGCAAACTGCCTTTAAAATTCACATCTTTTTTACTCTTTGATTAGTGCAGTAACTCTTAGAGAAGTTTCCCAACCTCTGTGCTGCAGATGGCGGTTAATGTACAAATTCACAACTGGTCAAAGTGCAGAGAACCTGTGTCAGTGTAGTGCTTAACAATAATGAGACGTGTAGATCACACCCTCTCCCCCAAAGCCCTGGGAAAATCATGAAACAAAGGGCCAAAAGATTTTAAGAGCCAAAGGTTGGGGAAGACAAAAGCCAAACACTGTCTTCTGCACATGGCTTCCATACTCATGAACTCACAGCAGCTATCATTGCCTGCACAAGTTCAACCCAGTCAGTATGCTAGCACAAAGCATGAAAGGGTTATGAGCTCTCACCCCTAACTAAGGAGCTATGGATAGGAGACGGCTTCTGTTAGAGAAACTGTTTGTTTCACTCAGGAGATACTTCCTAGTGCACGACCTCATACACAGGAGTACATTGGCAGCACAAATTGGAGTCAGTGGGTCATTAAAAAGGAGCACATGAAATGGGGAAGGATTAGGAAAGTGAATGTGAGACAGAGAGGAGTTAAGGGGATGAACTGAAGTTGAACATGATCAAAATACACTGTATAACATTCTCAAAGAATCAATAAAATATATAAAATAAATAATAAATATTGCATTGTGTATATTTCTCTGCTAATGATAATTAATGGAAAAATAGTGAGAAGATAAGACCCAGAGGAAAATTCACAGGAAAAAGTTAGAACCTAAAAAATTCAGCAATATCTAAGTTTGGCAGTTTTCCTCTATTTTGTATAGTAATTTCTTCCTACCACTGAGAGGTGCTCTCTCACTAGGAGCTACAATAATCACAAAACGCTATTGCTCTAAGTTCTGCTGTGATGATTTTTCTCAGTAGCATTAAGTGTACAATACAATACTTTGTTTAAAATTATCATATTCTACAACAAAGGAAACAATGAACGCCATAGACACTAAACAATATTTTCCTTTAGATAAAGTCATTATCCCACAATTTAGCCATCATTTCTAAGGTATAGCAATCTCTAATATGCTACATTGCACGACAATTTGTATAGGTACCATTATTGAGATTTTGTCACTACCTTAGTTTACTGTCTCAAAACTACATGTTTATTATATCTGTTCTATTTTCTCCAAGGTGCCTAAAACACCTTTTTCCCTAATATTTTTATTTATTTATGTGTAACAATAAAGGTAATAGTCCTTGAAGGTTTTGTTGGATTTCCTTGAAAGGTGACTGCTTTGGACAACTATTGTTCTTACTTGGTTGAGTATTTTATATTAGAGGAAATACTGCTTTTCAGTCACGCTCTAGGGTACGAGGGTTGACACTGGCTTCACAGTTTGACTATAGTTTTCAAGGGCTCTACAAACAAGAAATGAAATGTCTATCTTATATATCCTTCTTTGCACCATTGAGAAATGAGTTGTAGATCAAATGCACTAATTCATGTGAAATACTTTAAATAGTAACTGACATATTGTAAATAGACATAAAAAGGTATCTATGATAATTTCCTCTTATGTAGTATCTATATACTTTGAAAACATATAGAACAGATGATTTATAATTAACAAAAGCAGCAGGCATCTTAGACAATATAAGCAAAACGATGTTATCTTTTAAGTATAGGCCTTTCCAGAGAGATACAGCTGAAATTATGAAAATCAGACCCATAACTGAGCCTGTTTTGTAACTAGCAGCTAGTTCTAAACTTTATAGAACTTTGAAATGAAATTGTAAAGTTTAATGCATTTTCCTCAGCAGTTTCTAGAGCTTGCCTTTGAATTTCTACAGGGCCAATAGATATATCCAAGCATGCTTTTACAAAATGCTGCTTTTCAAAAAGTGGGCACAGCATGTAATTACCTCAGCATGATATTTCTTTGGTAATTGCAGATAAATTGATAAAAATATCTCAACTACTAGGCAAGCAGGATATTGATTGCAATTTGCTAGGCTATAAGAAAAAGTGATTTTTCTCTCGTTTTAATACAAGTACTTACTTGTTTGATTTTATGATAAGCACAGACCTTTTCAATCAGCAGCTCAGTCTTTATAAAAGAAAACCCACATGATTACAAATTCTTCAGATAGCCACTGCATATTCTTGCATTTGCCTGTTCATTATTTCCTGTTCAGCAATTTCCACCCAAACAGCATTTCCTATAACAGGGTGTTTTATCAATACATTTCTGGAATACAAAGTCTTTGGAACTTCAGAGACTCATTCTTTTTGAAAGGAAAAGGAGGACTTCGCAAATCTCTCCTTTCAATAGCTCTTTACAACGCATATTTACAAATATATATATGTGTGCCACAAAGTTGTGGAGTGACTCATCTCTGCTTGGTTTTCAACTTTTACTTTTGTTTTGTTGGCAGCTGCCATAAGCAAACCTGATTCAACCTTTGTTTTGAATCAGAACCATGCCATTTGTAATTTTCCCTGGGAGAGGTGCTGTTTGAAAACAGTGTTGAATTTTGCCTAATTACTATGTGATCATTTCATTCCTTGATTGATCCACAAGAAATACATGTCCTTTTATAGTTCACTGGTATTTCTTTCAAATGTAACTACATGAAATCCATCTAGCTCTAATTATAGGTTAGTTTGCCTAGGCAGAAAGGCTCTTCCCTCTCTAATTATAGATCTTTGGACTCATCACAGATATTATAATAAATATCCAAGTAAGGGTGTACAAGGGTGGGTTAGCTTACGAGAGGCTGTTATTTAAATGAGAGGAGCTTGGATAGTGACGGCATTGGTCTATCATACAATTCTTTCCTTTTCAAAAATTAAAATTATGTGTGGAGGTGCAGGGATCAAACTCATGTCACAAGTTTTGGCCTCATGGTTCACTACCAACTGAACCATCTTAACAGCTCTAATTCTTTGCTTTTGGACTTGCAAGGCTGGTCAGCTGTCCCTACTTATAGCTATTCATTCTCATTCTAAAGTCTAATGGTGAAGACTCTTAGTTATGGTAGCATTAGGGTGCTGTAGGTAGCTCTCTTTATGTAAGCAAAAGCAGTGCTGAGGATAGAGGGGAAATTAATGCTAATTCACCAAGGCCGTGCAATGTATCATATTTCACAAATATTTTATTCTATTCTGAAATCACTTCACATTCCCTAGAAATCGGCTGACATTTTCCAGTACTTCCTGGAGATGTAAACAGGGTGAGTATATAATGATGCTTAACAGTGGGAAGATGAAACCACTGCAGGCAGAAAAGGAAATTAATAATGCAGAGAAATTATAATACTATTAAAATTCCTACCTAGACTCCAAACATTTCTACAGTTAGACTTTTTTTGAAATATACTCTTCTAACTTCAAAACTCTAAGAATGGTCATTTTAAAGATCCTTAAAGAATTATAGACCAGAATAAAAATATATATACTAGATAAATGGTAGTAGGTGAATTTATGTATGACAAGATTTAGCCTAGCAGCTGACACAATTTAAAATCTGAAATTTTGAACAAAGTCAGAGGACATGTCCTAAAATGTAACATATAATAGAAGTTTTGTCAGAGAGCATGAGAGGATTAAAACAGATAGACACCTTTCTCTCTCTCTCTTTCTCTTTCTCTTTCTCTCTCTTCACACACACACACACACACACACACACACACACACACAAACTTGCTCACTATAATGATTAGTAGTAGAGATATTGCTTCATGGCTCATACACGAGCTCTAGGTTGATCACAGCCTATCTTTCTTCCATTGTAGGATTCTTAGTTCAAGCCTTCTTTCACTCCAGTGTGCCTTTCAATTTTATGGAAGACTATTTCTACCGTATTACTAAATGAGAATATTCATGGAATACTGCAACAAGTTCCTGACCACTTCTGATAAGGTTCTAAATGGACATTTTTATGAGTAATACTGACGTATTTTGTGACAAGGAATGTCAAGCCATTTTCTGGCTATGCCCTTGGTCTCATTGGTGAAAAATGTATAAAAGGAAATAGCAGACTAGCATAAAAAAGTTTTTTTTTTCTTTTTTGTTAAGGGAATACAGGAGCTTGGCCAAGTGCTTGGCTGTGTGCCTCTATATGTGTTTCCATCAGTCACTGGATGTAGGTTCTATGATGATAATTAGGGTAGACACCAATCTGAGTGCAGGGGAAGGCTAGTTCAAGCACCCTCTCCACCATTGCTAGGAGTCTTGGCTGGGGTCATCCTTGTGGGTTCCTGAGGATTTCCCTAGTACCACATTTCTCTCTAACCCCCTAATGGCTCCCTCTGTCAAGATATCTTTTTCATTTGCCTCCCTTTCTACCTCCCCACAACTTGGTCATCCAGATCCCTCATGTTCCCACTGCTCACACCCCCCAATTTACCCAGGAGTACTTAGCCATTTTCCCTTCATGGGGCAATCCAAGTGTGACCCTCTTATGGTCCTCCTCTTTATCTAGCTTCTCTGGGGTTGTGGACGGTAGCCTGGTTATCCTTTGCTTTACATTTAATGTCCACTTATGAGTGAGTACAGACCATGTTTTTCTTTCTGGGTCTGGGTTACCTCATTCAGGATGATTATTTTCTAGTTCTATCTATTTGCCAACAAATTTCAATGAGTTGAAGAGAGGGAGGAGGGATAATGGGGTGGGGGGGTCAAGGTCGTCATAAGGAAAACCACAGACGCAGCTGACCCAAGCTAATGGGAGCTCACAGACTCTGAACTGACAGGTGGGGAGCCTGCATGGGACTGAACAAGGCCCTTTGAATGTGAGCGACAGTTGTGTGGCTTGATCTGTTTGTGGGGCCCCTGGCAGAGGGACCAAGACATCCTGGGTACATGAACTGGCTTTTTAGAGCCCATTCCCTATGGTGGGATGTCTTGCTCAGCCTTGATCCAGCAGGGAGGGGCTTGGTCCTGCCCCAACTTGGTATACCAGCTTGTGTTGACTACCCAAGGGAGGCCTTATCCCCCATGAGGAGTGGATAGAGGATGGGGTGGGGGGAGGTGGGAGGTAGCAGGAGAAGGGGAGGAAGGGGGTTGGTATGTAAAATAAAAAGAATTTTTAAATAAAATAAAATGTAAAAAAAATGTGAATACAGGGTAAGTAGCAGCACTAGAAGGCCTTTGAATTGAAAAGCTGATGACTATTTTGGGGAAAGGTAGGGGAATTTTTATGAGTTAAGGGATGTTAAGAATTTATGGGATCTTATTAGGGTGGATCTGCTTCATAGTCTCCTCCTTAGGTGGAGAGAAATTAATTAAGTTTTGAGATTGAATAAAGACAAAATCATGCCCCAAATGTGGCTGAAGTCAGAAGTTATGCTCGATGAAATCCATTTTTTGTTTTTAAATTTGCCCTATTGATGGAACATCACCAGGTAAGATCATATAGCATCATTCAGAAGCAGAGGTTTTATGGAACTTGTAAATTACATGGTGGTTTTAGGACTAGTTGTGATTGTGAAGCTAGTTGAGAGCATGCAGGGTGAAAATCATGCTTCTGATTCTGACTGGAGAGAGGAAACTAGTGATTTACCTCATATAAATGTAAAACAAGGAGAGAGTTTAACTAAAGCGTTTCCTGCTGTCTCTGATTTCTGACTCTTCCTAATTGTTCTTTATCAGTCGAGTTTATTCCAAGCTTTGTTTCACTGCAGCCCATCATTAAGGTATAGGATAATAAGAAAGAATGGCCCAAGCACTTTCATCATGTCACTGCAAGTCTTTGGTCTTGCAAACAGTGTGGTAATAATACTGATAGCTGCCAGTTATGAAAATAGAAAGTCAGTGTCAACTCAGACCCCTTTATCCTTCATTTACCCCCTACTGGTCAAATGTTTTGTTCTTTAGGAGACTAAGAATCAGGAAATACACTGTGCCCTTTCAAGAACACTGGAAGCCACATTGTGTTTCTTTGAGTGATCTTTTAGATGTATCTGAATATTAAAATATAGAAAAGCTCTCCATTCTATTATGTGCATGAGTAGGAATCAACAGACCCAAAACTCAAAACTCTTCTTTGGATCACTAAATCATAAAAGTATTCTTTGCTTTTTAAATATTTTACTTTTATTTTTAAGATTATAGTTTAATTGTATCATTTATCCCTCCCCTTTTCTCCTCTCCAAGCCCTTCCATATATTGCTCCTGGCTGTCTTTAATATCCATGCCTTCTTTTTTTATTAATTGTTATTATTTATGCATATATCTATGTGTATACACATATGCAGCCCTAGATACACTGTACTCAATCTTCTTGGCTCACCATTTGGTATTGGAAAACCAATTAATGTGCTTTTCTCTGGAGAAGACTATTTCTCTCACTCTCAGCATTAATTAGTTCTCTGTAGTTCTTTGTGAAGGATTGAGATCTCTTGGGCTTTTCCCTGTCATTTTCTCTGTCAGCTTTGTTTTTATTGAATGGTTAAATGTTAAGGAAAAATGAGACTTTTTTCTTTTGCATTTCATAATTGATAATTCTATATGGAACTTAGAAACAGTATTTTTTTTGTATTAAAATGACCCCCATAGGTTCATATATTCAAATGCTTGGTCCTTGGTTGGTGGACCTCTTTGGAAAGGTTTGGGAGGTATGGTCATGTTGGAGGGAGTGTGTCACTGGGAATGGACCCTGAGGTTTCAGAAGCCCATACCATTCCCAGTTTGGCTCTCTTTTTTATGCTTCATCATGCTTATGGATCACACGCAAGCCCTCAGCTATTGTTCCAACACCATGCTCCCATTTATTTTTTGTCTTGGTCTATAGTGTTTTGTCAGAGCAATAGAAAAGTATCAAGACAATTAGTTTTCTATTGCATTGGAACGTTAGTCTACAGTGATATAGAAAATTCTTTAATTTTGATATTACATTTGATAATGTAACTTATGGAAAATATTTTGTGGGATAAGCTAATTATTTTTATTTTTCCAAAAAATAGAATACCAATTGAGTTTTGTAAGCCTACTGATTAATTTTAATTTTGTTTATGCTAATGTAATTTGAATGTATATAAGAAGTGTCTCATTATCCAGTCTACAAAATGGGTAATAAGGTTAGGACAGGAGTGTATTAATCAGGTGTCCTTCACCATGATAAATACCTGGAGAAACCATCTTTAAAAAAAAAAGTTTGATTTTGATTCTTAGTTTTTGAAGTTCTAGTCCGAGATCAATAGTATCCTGTGTATTGGGCCTGTAAGGAGGTAGTCTAACATGGAAGACACTCTTGATAGAGGAAAACCACTTACCTTACGTAAAGGACATAAGTGCTTACAGATAAGCACTAGAGTAATGAGGAATGTAAATCACTCAAAGTTGTCTCAATGGAGGTAATGTATACCTGTTTTCTACCCAGAAGGTTGTAGATGTTGTAAATAACCTGGTGACTTTTGCTATCTGGAGGATCAGGTCTCAACTACATCCCTCACAAGTATGTAACTCAGATTCTCCCTCCTTAGATCTTTGCATTTAGCTTTGTCTCTCCATCAGTGGAACCCATCCTTAGGAGAGATGTCATATGTACTTTACAGCCTGGTGTGACTTCTATGTTATCTCAGTCAGAGACCACATCAGATCCTAGGCCCTTAAACTATAGAACCCATCTTGAGGTAGGGGTCACATATAATTTGCAAAGAGGTTCGATGTAGTCATACCTTAAGCTTTATTGTGTACATGGGATTGAGATAATTGTTACCAGGAAACTTTTTTTCCAAAATTCTACTGTACTTAAATATATCTAAAATAAACTGGCATAGTGTCAGACTCTAGAAAGTTTGAATCAGCCTCACTAAGTTGTGCTGAAATGAGTTTCATTCTTGCCTCTTGCAGTTCCTTTCTCTGCTGGTTTTAGTGTTTGTAGGGACCAACACAATCTTATACCCAAGAACTGAAGGAAAGCAAAGAAGTGTAGTATGATCCACTTTGAGGGCGCCCCAGTTACACAAGAACTTATTTTTTTTGGACTCCAACTCTTAGGGATCCTCCAGACCCTAATGGTACCACAATGAACCTCAAGTTTTAAAATGGACTCCATGGGGCATATCCAAGATTCAAACCATAGCAACAAATTTTTGTTATTAAAGAGATTTAAACATATTAAATTAAAAATATTTAGTAATGCCATGAAAGATATCTCAATGCCTGGTATTCTATAGATTAATAAAACCAAGAACAGCGGTTTTATATATCTGTTTTATTGTAGTTTGAAACATAGAAGATCTCACTAGCAGAACAAAAATGAGCAAATTCAAGCACAGGTGGGTGTATTCCCTCAGGGAAATCAAAAATCTTTGTATCATTCTGTTTAAAACTCTGTGATATAAAAAGACATGCCACATCTATTGTGGTAGTTTTTTTTGTATGGTTTTTCTTATTTGTTTTTTAGAAATAGAGGGAGAACATGAAGTTGGGTAGGTAGCAGAAGTCAGAAGATCTGAGTGGAGTTGAGTGGGGGAAAAGAATAAAGCAAAGTATATTTCATAAAAGAAATTTAAATAAACACTTAAAAACAGAAAAAAAATCCCTAAGAAATGACAGCATAGTTCTCCTGATATGACTAGGTGAAGCACTTTAAATTATTTTCCACAAATCAGTGAGAAAACAGTTATAATACTCATTTCACATTTCCAGAGCAATGATAAAATTAGTAGCAAAGCAAAATTAAAAAAAAAATTAAAAGTGTTCATTTTCCTTGAATGAATGTAGAAATCACTTTGAATGGCTTAAAGTTTTAGATCAGGTTCATAAAATTGAAACCTGAAGGATGAGGTAGAACTTTTGTCAGGGATAGTGGAGTCTGGGACAGGCAGAACATTCCAGATGGAGGAGGCAGCCTATGCAAAAAGTGAGGTGGGCTACTGTGCATTGTGTGAACAACAACAAAAACAAGCAATTTTATGGCTATGTTACAGAAAATGTAAGGGCAACAATAATGTAATGCATATGAGAACATGATAAACATGTAAATTCGTGTTCTGGGTATGTGCTTTTTGTTAATTACCATATTCATGTTTTAAATACTTATGGAAAATAGGAACTATCCATACTCATCTACAAACTGAGGTCCAGAGGACACGATGGCTGAAAATAGTTCACAAGATAATATAGGACAGCATTTGGATTTGAACCCAAATCGACAGGCTGCACATTATAAACATTGTATCAAATATGCTCAGTCAGCTGGGGAAATATGATGCGGGACTTATATGTCAAATGAGGGATTTTTATCTCCTTGCCCTAAAGGAAATAAAAATTCATTGAAGAGGTTTTAAATATCATCTCAAACAAATACTAATGTAAAGTTGCTATTCTTTTATAGTATGGAGAAGCAATTGGAGATCAGAAGGTATTACTAGGACAAAAAGAGATGAATCTATATTCATACGGTCACAGATGATATAATTTGGTTTGAAAGTATAGTGACATTAATGTAGGTAATATTAATGCCTTTTTGAAATATATGGGAAGTGAACTTTAATGTGTCTAAAAACAGGATCTTTTTTGTAAGGGAGGGTTAAGAAGAATCATGAACCACTTAAAGGTACTGTCTTGTACAACCAAATTCACTATGCACTTGGAGTAAATTGTGACTGTAATTAACAGAGAAGTAAAACAAGAACACCAAAGGAGAAACAGTGAAAGAAGGGTGATGCCTAGAAGACTTTGACATGAGTCACTCATTCATATGCAAATATTGATTTAGCAGTTGGTGAATCACACTGGAACTATATATTCAGAGGCTGTTTTCTAAGGGTGGCGTGAAAGCATTAGGTATGGATCAGTTCATCAAGAAAGAGAGCATATAGTTTAAAAATTGGACTATAGGATAAGTCCTTAACTGTCCCTTTAAAGAGTTCAATAGAAGAATCAAGTTCTCAGATAGAAGAGTTAAATCCTTAAATATAAATACTAAGGAGAACAACCTTAGAATATAAAGAATAGAGAATAGTTAAGCAAATCAAGATTTAAATTTTTGAAAGAAAAATCTTGAAAATTATTGAGGCAAAACAATAAAATAAAGTTTTCTTGCTGTTACACTATTTCAGATTTAATTGCTAATATGTAAAATTTAGATTAAATAATTTGAAGTATGTGACTGATATTCAAGACCTAATGTGATATCTTTTGCTAGACATTTTGAATTCATGTTGCTCATAAATATATAACATATAGCTATGTACCTCCCCCCACACAATGATACCTCATCAGCAACAGACCATGTACATATTGAGTTTGAAATAGAGCTGAAGATTTCTTTCCTAGGGATGGGACAGCCATCACAGCTACCAGCACAGTAGATTATTCATGTGTTTGTGATATGCCAGTTCAAACAAACTTTCTGTACTGCCTATCACAGGCAATTACAGCACATGATTATGTATGGTATATGATGTTTGAGAATAAATAACAGTTGCATTTATTCTTGCATTTCCATTTTTCATTATACTAAAGTGTGGTTCTTTAATTTAGCCTGTAAGTAATGTATGTTTTATGCCAGCCATAGCCTAATACAACTTATATAAAATTTAGCTCTTGATTTGATCAAGAAGGTACACTGAGTGATTAAGATGCACCATTTAGATTCTATAAGTAAATTTATGATGTTTGTATAATGTAGAAATCATCTAACTACATATCCCATTATTCAATGGTGAATGGCTGTATTTACAACTTAACATAAAACTTAATTATTGTCATGTATTAAGTTGAATCACTGAGAACATATCATAAATAAGATTTCTGTAGGACTTCTAGTTAAACACACTGTATTTTTATGATGCTTATTCTTCTGTCAGAACAATTTGTAAATGAATAAGTACAGTCAATAAATCACAAGGTATATGGGGGTTAGCTGGAAAAGAAATAAGAGTAGATTTTCATTTCAATATATTTTCATAATAGGAAAAAGAATCGTGTGATAAAACTGAACTAATTGAGCAGAGAAATCTTCATTGTATCTGCCTGTGGAGGAAACATTAAGGGTGAGCCAATAGCATGCATTGAAAGCAAGAAGCAGAATAGAGACAAATTTCCAGTCAATTTGATAAAATTGCTATGTTAGTTCAGGGATCCAAATACCTTTCCTTCATCCAGTTTTTGAAATGCTGGAGTCAATTGCATTGCCCATTATGGGAAGTGAGTAGATTGCTCTTCAGAAAAATGAATAGCTTAGAGAAAAGTTTAGATAATTATACTAAAAGGATATTTGAGGAAAAGAGTGACCCAAAAGAATGTACATTAACCATGGGATTTCTTATAACCATTGATAATTTGTTATGAAACAGTAAAGAGCTCAAATACCTGAACTCAAAAAGTCAGGTTACTGCCCTCAAGTAGGCTATAGTCAGTAGAAGTGGCTAAATGAAAAACAAATGCCCCCCAAAATAAATACTACTGAATTTTAAGGAAATTAGAGTTTTAAAATATCTATCCTTATACAAGTCAGAGTACAGTTGTGTTGTGAAGTGAGGCTTTCATCGTTTAGCAGCTGAAGTAAATGATTCTGCCTGTAGTATCTGAATGACCACTAGTGAAGAAAAAAAAAACAACAAAGTTCCTAGGAAGGTTCAGGCTACATTAACTAAAACAAAAACCCAGACAAACAAACAAACAAAAACCAGTTCCCAGAGTTAACAGCCCAAGGGGCTTCCAAAAAATATGAAATAAAAAAAAAACCAAACTTCTGTCCCAGTAAATATATCTTTTGGGGAACTGACAATCTCTTTTGTCTCTGTGGGTACTGTACATACGTGTGCACACATATACAGAGTTACAGCTACAAACAAACCAAATAAGCAAACAGACAAATAAATAAATATATTTTTTAAAAAAAATCCCAGTCTCAAAGACAAAGGTAAAGTCACTGTTTACAATAGGACATGTTTTCTAAAATATTCCCAAGGAAGAATTGTTTGAAGATATCACAAATGTTTATGCAATGCAGCAAATATACTATATTTGAAAATTTTCACTAATTATTGTATAATGAAATTTGGATATAAATCTGTTAGAGGGAACAGGACTTATAGAAAATTTAAGAACCAAAACATTGCTGACGTTTTTGAGATAAGGACAATTTAAGCTGCTAAAATGGCATAAACTCTTCTCATGCATTGAAAGTAATTTAATTTAATTATTGACTCTCACATTCATAGCTGGAGTATTATCAATCACTATAGATAATATTTTTCTGAGTCACTAAAACTAATTATACACAGTAATATCTGTTCGCTGAGACTAATCACAACACTACATTTCAAATCAATCTGTTATGTAGTGTCATGATGGTCTGTTGAGTGGGGTGATGTTTTTATGAACCTGTAATTCCATGTTGATTAGCAGAAACTTCATATGGCAATATTAAATTGCCATTCATATTCTTTCTTCTAAATCATAAAATACCAAAGATTTGTGTATATTTCTTTGTGAATAATTTTAAACTGAAAATATCTCATGAATATGCTCACTCATAGTTCAAGTAATTTTAAATTAGAGTATTTATAAAGGAGAATAAATCAAATGCAATGTGAAAATAATCGCTACTGGCAAGAGAGCTTCAGTGTTCTGTCTCTGTGCCCAAGGCTTCTCCTGCGGCCTAAGATGATCAGTTAATTTCAGGGTGTGTCTACAATCATAGCAAGCAACATTTACATTGCCTTTCCTTGCTCCTTTCTCCCAAGTATTAATCAAGTAATAACTGACAGTTCACGTTCATAGAAATTTAGTGATTAAAGGAGTGTGCAGACTGTGTAATTCATTAACAACATGGAAACAGTGTTTAAGCAGCTGTTTTTTTTTTCCCATTAGTGGTATAAGCAGAGTCACTGATTCCTACATCAAATACAAAAAAAATGTCAAATGTGAACATTATTTTCATATCAAAGCCATTTTCTCCATTTAAGGGAAAAGTTTAATAAATACCAGTACACCTCACCTTCACACAGTCTCTCTATCTTTTCTTTATATAATATGCAGTCATTTTTAAATACAAATTCACATTTTATTCCCTTAGGAATTTCAGTTATTTCATTGTATCGCCTCAGTCCCCACTTCTGTATCAGTAGCATGCTAGTGTGTTTGTATCAGGCTCAATAAATATCAAACCACAACCATAATCTAATATAGAATTTAATGTATGATGAGTAATGTATAATATATGATATACCCCTCCTGCAGGTCTAATAATGTACATAGTAAAATGGAAGACTCTAATGTCATGAATTGTGTTATGATGTTTATTCAGATTTATTTTGTCATTCAGCAGGTTAAAATGTATTTTAGGCATAGTCGTGGATAAACAGCTTTATAGAATGGTTATTAGTTAGAATTTGTATAGTTTGATTCTTTAAGTTAAAAATATTTTCACTCAATAATATTTCATGGGTGATATTGATATTTTGTCCTTAAGTGAACAGCAATTTCTTTCCATTACAAGTGGTGCCTATTATTTTTAATTTTTAATTTATTTATTTTTGTGTGCAACAGTGGGCATTACCAACACAGTGGATGTGTAGAGGTCAGAGGACAACTTGTGGGATTCCATTCTCTCCTTTTCCTTGGCTATGAAATTCAGGTCTTCAAAGGGTGGTTCCCCATGCTTGGCTCCGGAGTTTTGTTAGATATTTCATGGCTGTTGGGGGAAGCATTATCATTTCCAGTGGTATAACTTCATTCAAATTATATATATAGATTCATATGTGTGGCATAATGTGTGTATATAACATAGAAATGTATATATGTAAAATTGTGTATCATCTATGTATTTTAATAAACTAAATTAATGTGTACCCCTCACAATTTTTCAAAGATCTTTAATGTTGTTTATCCCTCTTCCAACCTTTCCTTCTTCCTCTGCCTTGCTTTCCTTCCAATTCACCAGTTGCATCCCCATTTTTTCTCATTGTTCCCTTCCTATTACCTTTGTCCCCTCTCTAGACTTCCTTCCCTCATTCACAATAAACCCTGTTTACTTTCCTTGTTACTGCGGTTTAACCATTTTATAAACTCACATGTAAAGACTCATAGCTAGGATCTACAATTAAGAGAGAACATAGTTTTTGTCCCTCTGGGTCTGGGTTACCCCATTCATGCTTATCTTTTCTAGTTCTGCCCGTATCAAGATTTCATTTTTTACTTACAGATGACTAGAATTCTATTTTTATATGTATCACATTTTTTTTATCCATTCATCAGAGGAAGGACAATTTGGATGTTTCTATTTCCTAGCTACTGTGAGTAGAGCGTCAGTGAACATGGCTGAGCAAGTATCTGTTGGGTAGGACATTGAGTCCTTTGGGCACATGTTAGGAGTGACAGCTGGATCATATAAAAGATGTACTTTAGCTTTTTGAGAATCCTCTGCACTGATTTTCATAGTGTCTACACCAGATTGTGATCAGAGGCACAAAGAATGAGGATTCTCCTTTCTTCACATATTCACTAGCATTTACTGTCAGTTGTTTTATTAAGCATTATGATGGAGGTAAGATGAAATCTCAAAACAGTTTTATTTTGCATTTCTCTAATTGCTAAGGATGTTGCATGCTTTAAAAAAGTTATTTCTTTTATTTTTTGAGATTAAATTGTAATTACATAATTTTCCCTTCCTCTTTGAAAACCCTTCAAATCTATGGCATTTTGATTTTTCATTAAAATCTATCAATCAATCTATCTATCTATCTATCTATCTATCTATCTATCTATCTATCTATCTATTATTTATCTATCTAACTGTGTTATATATATAAAGAACATATGTATAAATGTGTGTATATATGTATATTCCTAAGTGCATATGCAAATACATTAATTATGATATATAATATATAATATGTTTTATATATATTCCTAAATACATATCTATAATCTTCTCAGTCTGTATAATATTATTTCTATGTATGTTTGGGGGGCTGATCATTTAAAAATATATATTAGCCATTTTTATTTCTTTCTTTACTAGCTTTGCAATAGATGAAGGAGTAATACCCAGAATAAACATAGAATATGTAAAAAAAAGTTAAGAAAACAAATGATCCAAGTTAAACTGGATACATTTATAAAAATACTTATACATATATTACAGCTGCCATTAAGTCAATATTGTTATTTATTGTATTTGGGCTTAAGAACATCTAAAAACAGTATTTCTATTTCTGAAGGTAAATCATTATTTTGTACCATTGTTGTTAAACTTAAATACCAGAGAATTTAAGCAAATGTTATCACCTGGTATGAGGTGTCCCACCATAGGTAGTGGCTCCAAAAAGCCAGCTCATGCAGCAGGGATGGATCCTGACCCCACTGCCAGGGGCCCCTTAAGCAGATCATGCTACACAACTATCTCCCTTATGCAGAGGGCCTAGTCCAGTCCTGTGGATGCTCCACAGGTATTGGTCTAAATTTTATGAGTGCCCACTAGTTTGGTTTGGTTGTCTCTGTAGGATTCTGCTGACTCCCGAATGGGAAGCCTTACCTTCTTGTAGGTGAGAATGGGAAAGGGTTGCAGGGGAGGCTGGAGGAGAGGGAGGAGGGAAGAAGGGGATCTGTGATTGGTATGTAAAATGAATAAAAAAATTTCTTAATAATAAAAAATAATAAAAAACTGTTGTTGTTTTAATGTCATATCTTCTTTCTGACACGGTTCTAATTTGACAAAGGTCTATGATTTTGTTTTCAATTTCTTTGTTTTGTTTGTTTGTTATAAAAATAACTGTCTCTTGCTTTAGGTTGCTCGAGTGCATCTAGAATGTAGGAAAGATAATACAATTAAACATAAGAAGAGAATAGCCAAATATTTTAATCATAATTACAAATTGATGTAATTTATTTATCCACTCTGATAAGTTAACAATGGCAATTCTACCCATAATCTCAGAAATTGAAGACATAAAAGATTGTATAGTTAACATAATTAAATATACAGGAAGATCGGAAATCATTTTTAATAAAGACCTAAATAAAGGATATATGGTATAATTCCCTGATTATACCTCTGGCATTTCACAAACTGAGACATGATAGGTTCTTAAGCCTCAGGAAGCCAGATCCCTGCCTGTGGGTTTATCTTTACTATCATGGACTTTTCTAAGTATCAGGCTTTGAGGAAATTGCTCAAACATTTTATCCTTGGCTTTTTCCATGAAATTTTGGGTGATATTATCAAGATCTATTTCACAGGACCCTCTTATCTGTGTTCATAAATTTTGAAGCTCACGGCTTTCTGCACAACAGCTGTCTTAAAGAATGCTTGCTTCTTTAGCCCAAGCCCGTGACCCAGATTTCCACTTAAAATACAGTATAAAACACACTTATGGGGCTGCACTTTCCCTTTCAGTTTTAAGGCTACAGTAGTTTTTAAAAGCATTTTTAAAGATGCTCTTATTTATGTGTTGTGTGTATTTGTATATGTATATGTCATAAGTGTGTGGGTGCCAGCTGAAGCCAGAAGGCACTGGACTCTCTAAACCTGGAATGACAGGAGGTTGTGAACTGGCTGACATGAATGGGTACTGGGAACTGAACTCAGGTCTTCTGGAATAGCTCCAAGTGCCCTTTACCCTGAGACATGTCTGCATCTTCCTGTATGGCAGGTTTAAATCCACTTTAAAATTTGACATATACTTTATGTATATTTAGAAATGATATAAATGGAACTAAAAAGAAAACCAGCTTTCTTTGTGTAGGGTCAACTGTAAGCGTTTAAATTAGAGGTAACAAAAAATTCTGCTAGTGACTCCTATCTAGTAGGCCTACTCCAGGGTCCCAGAATCATCATAGTTTGATTCCCATGAGCTTTCAGGAGCTTTTCTTCTCAAATGGAAGCTGGACTAGCAGCCTTCTGGAGAACTTATCTTTGTAATGAAGATGCTCATGTTTGCCGACCAGTACATAATAATGTATTTTGTAAAGTATAAAGTACAATGTTGGCTATGCACTTTTTCAGAAAATCATATTTTCAGCAAGGGAATAAGTCCATAATTATTGACTGATAAAGTTGATTAAAATGATAAGCAAAGAAGGCTAACAAGCAGTCCTTGAGAAGACTTCCTGACCACTGGCAAGATGAGCTTTGTATTTTAGTAGGTACCTGAGTAACAGAAGGTAAGTAGAAGAGGCGTAAGTCTGAAACGACAAGTGCCAGAAGGGGACTGAAGTATAAAATACTGACCAGAGATGACAATGAGAAGCTGGATTCTGTTTGATTTCAACATAAGGATGCTATGGAGGCTTACAGCGTGTTTGAGAGGAAGATTAAAAAGAACAGGACTGCATACTTATTCCTGATTCTAATCTTATCAAGAATAGCTCACTATCCATAGTTAGTTGACTTTACCTTGAGAGTTTTCTAACTTTTCAGGTTAATGTAAAGCAAAACAAAACAAAACAAACAAACAAAAACTATCCTTAATCTCCACCTATAATTTTCTCTAGAAATCTTGCCATAAGATTTATCCCAATTTGGATAGCAGTCTTTGAAGTCTATTTTAACTGTATGTGTATTTATAAAACAGATTTCATTTAATTCTGAGGCATAGTTTGAAACAGTCAGTGTCATCCCATTAAGAAACAACTTCATAGTTATGAGATCATTTTTTCATATGTAAAAATTTTAAGGCTTTTGTTTTTCTGTTAAGATAGAAATAAGGAGACAATATAAGGCTTGCATAACATTTTAAAATATCCCCAAAGCAGTTTTCTCGCTGCCACACAGAACTCTCTACCTGATAACAAGACCCATGCTGAACTTTCACCCGAAATGAGTTAATAGAGGTTAAAGGCAAGCTTTGTTTAGGCTGAATATTTTCTTTTTTATTTTCTCATACAAAATACTTTTATTACATTCTTTCTCCTCTCCTAACTTTTGTCAGGACCTCCCCACTTCTCTACCCTCTCAACTTTACGTTCTCTCTCTCTCTCTCAAAAAAAAGAAGGAAAAAGAAAACACAAAAATGAAATATAAATGAATAAAAAAACAAGGCAAAAAATACTAAAACCAAACCAAACGTGCACACACACACACACACACACACACACACACACACACACACACACAAACAAACACCTTGGAGTCTGTTTTGTGCTCACTACCCCTCAGCATTGGGTTTTGCCCTTGTGTGTGTTTAATATACACCTTGATACTCCATTGGAGAAAGCTGATTTCTCCTTAGGCAGCAGGCATTAACTACAAATAGTTTCACAGTCTTTTTGAGCTGATACATGTATTAGACCTCTGGTGTCCTTACTCAGTGAGCCGTCTTCTCAGTCTCCTAAACCTTCAAGTATGACACTTGAATTCTCAAAACTAATTACTTTTTTTTTGCCTTAGTTCAGCATAAGTGTTTTCTTATATACTGTTGTTTTGAGTTTAGGAGACTGAGGGAGTGGCTCAGTGGGTAAAGAGTGCTTCCTCTGCAGGTATATGAATCTGAGCTTGAATCTCTAGCACCCATTTAACTAAGTTACCCCAGGACTGCAGGGAGTGAATACAAAAAACTCTCTGGGCATGCTGGCTGCTACTCTACCTCCAATTTCATTGAGAAACCCTGAGAGTGACAAAGATCACCCTATAGCCTCCTTTGATGTCTTTGTATGTTCACTAGCAAGCACACATGCAAACACCCATTCCTGTGAACATATACCATACACACACATACATACAGTAAACAAACAAACAAACAAAATGAAATTTAAAATTAACGTTTTCCCAATTTTATCATATGATTCTGGTGACTAAGGGTTTATAACTTTTGTTTTAAACTGTAATCATGCTGCCACTCTTATGAATGCGAAATTTTATATGTTATGTATTTTACTGTTATTTAATATTGAATCATTGTAAGTCTTTTCTTAATAAAGTCATACCAGGAATGGGACACATTCCATTCAAATAGTTTTTTTTTTAAAGCATTCAACAATATCAGAAATGACTTGGAGTTTCTGGATGGTGGTAGATGATTTAGAGACGACTATTTCCTCATTGGGTTCCGTACAGTCTAAAGCCGGCTAACACCCAAAGTGAACAGAGCCTAGCCTTTCGTCCTGATGCATTGCTGTGGCTCCTTGATATTCCTTCTTAGGAAAGTGCAGTATTTTTGCTTCACAGATGATTGCTCAGCTTTGAAAACTTAATTTTTCAAAACTTTATAAAGGAAGCATCAATATTTTTTCTTTCTTTTTTTTTTTTGTGAGAAAATACCTGGCCAGAAGCAAACAAGAGAGGTTGCATTCACATTGGCTCATGCTTCAAGGATACACCCCATCGAGGCAGGGAAGTCATGGCTGCAGGAACTTGAGGCAGATGCTCACGCATTCACCTGCAGACTTAAAGAGGGATGAAGACTGATGCTCAGCCCACGTTCACATTTTTGTTCATTCAGTTGGACAATTAGGGTAGGTCATCCCACCTCAATTAACCTAATCTAGAAAATTCTTCGAAGAAATGCCCATACAGATGTTAGATTCTACAGCCTATTAAATAGAGAATAATAACCATAACAACAAATAAGGATATATAAGAAGTATATTGTTTTGCTGTAAAATAATCATTGACTTGCATATTTAATGTTTATTACAGTGAGGTTTGAAAATAGGTATATTAATTTGTATTATTCCCTGGTGTAAAGTCTGAACAGCTAGGCACCCTATCATGCCTACAGAAGAAGAAAAAACACAGTCAAGGACATTTTATACCATAATATGTTTACTTCCCAGTAAGAGGAAATTTCTATACATTGAAACTTACTCTAACATGTAAATGAGACAATTTCAGACCTTTTTTCCCCAGAAACAGAAGAGACTAAGTATGGAAAGAGTTCAGTAAAAATAAAGAAAAGAAATACACTATCATTAAGGATGGAAAATGAATTTATAATGTTAGAATTAGTGATGGAGATATTTCAATTAACTGCAACTTCACTTTTAAAATTAAAGATATTAACCTCTGTATTTACAAGCTCATTAGAATAATTCTAATTTTTAGTAACCCATTGAAAATATTTGTGACACTGAATTACTTTTCTCTCATAAGTATCTAAAACTATAATATAAAATTGATTCATTAATATCAAAATGCCGATATGTCAGAGGCTGAGAAAAATTTCATTTAAACTATTTCATTAAGAACCATTACTTCCTTACCTACCTAAGTGTGGAAAGTCTTAAGGAAAAAACAACTCTCTTTGCAGGCTTTCCTTCCATACTTGGGATTTCCTTGCATTGGAATAGCTCATCTGCCAGGATTGGCCCAGGATTACAATATGATATAATAGTAAAACTCAGACACTTAAATCTTCCGTGCTTGCTGTCAATCCACAATCCTTACACACAATGCTTGTCTCCTTTTTGCTGCCGATTATTTATTTATGGAAGATAACCTAAATGACAGGTTGTTTTGAGCCTCAAATAAGCATAGAAGCATACACAAAATACTGGTAGTAGGTTTGACATTTATTAAGTGCCTAAAACTAAGAATGAACTGTGGAAAAAATACACATAGAAAAAAATTAAAGCAAACACCCAGTAACTAAAGTGGTACTCTGCATCCTCCTTTCAGGGAGGGTCCCCTGTGCTATTTAGGAAACACCTACCAAAATACAGGGAGACAAGTTAAAACTCTGCTTTACACCATATGCTCAGGCTAAGGACATGACATTTATCTGGCATCTTCTGCAACTCCTTGAAATCAAATGAAGGGAAATGAAGAAGGAAAAAAACCCAAAAAAAAGGTAAAACTAGTCCAGAATGATCAGCCCTCCAGGGACATCAGTGAAAAGAACTCTCATCTTTCTTCATCTTATAGGTCAAGGAATGGAGACGTGTGTACAGAATTCCAAGATGGTCTCATGAGCTTTGTCTTCTGGTGCTAAAGCTATGATTATGTGAAGTTAAGTTAATAGGTTTTTGGAAATGAATTAATAATATTTGATCTTGAATACAAAGACTACTTGTATTTTCCTGGTTTAACTCTTTGAGCCCTTTAAAAATGAGGGTTTTGTGGTTCTTAAACTGGCAGCAAGTTATGTGGTTCTGTTTTGTTGCTGTTTTCTTAAGACAGAGTATCTCTGTGTAGTTTAGGTTCCTATCCTGGATCTCACTCTGTAGACCAGGCTGGCCTCGAACTCACAGAGATCTGCCTGCCTCTGCCTCCCGAGTGCTGGGTGTGTGTGCCACCACTGCCTGGCTTATGGGTTCTTAAATGCAGAGAAATTCAAAGTCTCAGACATTTGGCACAGTGAATATTCTATTGTTGTTGTTGTTTTAGTTTTTGAGATTAATATAATTGTTGCTATTGTGTGTGTGAGAGTGCACACACACACACACACACACACACACACACACTTCTAGATCTATAAATACAATCTACTCAGTTCATATAATGTTACCTCGATGCATATGTTTATAGGGATGAGCATTTTCTCAGCTTTTAGATGGAGAAGCCGCATGGGAAAAACGTGAAAGCAGAAAATAACTTTATTTCTAACTCAAAAAAAAAAAAAAGACTTACCTGGTGAAATTAAGAGTAGAGATTGAGCATTTTCAGCAGCTTTTGGGCTTGTATTGCTGTGCATCTGCCAGTGCTCAGAAAAAAATATTATGATGTTCTTTTTGACCCCTGGTAAACTGTTTGTCCTTATTTGAAAACCATAATGTTTGCCCAAGTCTACCAGTGATCTGTGAGAATTTCTAATTCTGAGAATAATTATAGGCTCACGGTGAGTCTTCTTAACTATGTGATCTATTCTAGCTTTTACAAATAATGATAATGATATTATATATGTTATAAATAATTCATTTGATAGATTTAAATTAGATGAGAGAATGCATTATTTGTGGCTTCTATGCAGTTTAACCCCTGACAATGGATAGAAAATAGGATTTCATTGCACCAAACAAGAGAGACCTTAAGTTCCAAAAATAATCGTTTCTGTAGTCAGATGCAAGAGAACAGTTGCAACAGTATTTAGTTTGTAACTCCTGCATCAAGTTGTCTCAAAAGAAAAGCAAGGAAATTCTATGCATGATTCTATATACAGCTCAATAATTCACTACTATTCTGCATCACAGCTAATCAAGCTTACTAGTTCAAACTTGCAACCAACTTTACATGTTTATAGCAACATTCTGTATACTAAAGTCCTAGAGTCTTCAGTTTTAAATCTAATGTTTGTCTGTAGGAAATTCATGCTGAGTGTAAATGCTCATGAAGGCAGTCCCAATGTTTGCTTTTCCAACATTTTGTCCATCTGTGACCAAAGAAATAAGAGCAGAAAGAAACTGTCACTTTTTGAATAACCACAATACATGATATCCTTTGTTTTATCATTTTACTTAATCCTCTAATTACATTATAATGGCATATAATCATATTTTGGTTTTACAGTGATAATTATATCTGTAATTTTTCAAAGACCATATGCTATGAAAGATATAAATATAAGTCTTGTTTTAGTTAGGGTTTTTATTGTTGTGAAGAGACACATGACCACGGAAACTCTTATATAGAAAAACATTTAATTGAGTGGCTTACAGTTCAGAGGTTCAGTCCATTATTATTGTAGTGGGACATGACAGTGTGCAGGCGTACAAGCTGGAAAGGTAGCTGAGAATTTTACATCTTGCCCAGGCAACAGGAAGTGAATTGAGACACTGGGTGGTATCTTGAGAATAGGAAACACCCAAAGCCCACCCTGACAGTGATTCACTTCCCCCAACAATGCCATGCTTTCTGATAATGCCACTCCCTATGATCTTATGGGTGCCAATTAAATTCAAAATACAACAGGTCTGGGGCATCAATTACGTTCAAACTACCACAGGTCTGTTTGACAGTGAAATTTATGATATTTCTGCTACCTAATTAATTTTACTGACATAAAAATGCTGTCTGAAAGCAATGGAAGATGCTGTGGTGGATAGAAATGGCTTCTTAGAAGTATTCTACTGGCTGAGCACAAATTTACAAAAAGCTCAATTTTACCTAGTATACCAACCGTATGTTTTATAAAATTTCAATTCCAAAGCTGTGAGTGGTGGCTCAGCCTGTAGCCCTAGCCCTCAGAAAGCTGTAGGAGGGTCAGGTCATCAAGGCCAGACTGTGCCGTACACAGACTCAAGTTCACCAATTCCTAAGTTCACCAATTCCCCTTAAAGTGCTGTTTTCAAAAAATTATAATAGTGCATAACATTCATGAATAATATTATGTCTATGTATTTAATAAAAGGTTACAATTATCATGATACTCTTAAGATGATGTAGACATCATATACTTGAAGGAGGGTAGTTATTAAAATTATATATATGCATGAATGACAAAATTCTTTTTGATTATTTATTTATGCTTTACATGTGTTTGCCTGCATGGGTGTATGTTCATGATGTGGGTGCCTGGTGCTCTCAGAGGCCAGAACAAGGCATCAAAGCCCCTGGAACTGGAATTTCAGAAGTTTATGAACTGTCATGTGTGTTCTTGGAACTATATTTGTAATCTGCAAAAAAGGGGGAGGAGCCTACAGATGCCAAACAGCAGGATCTCCATGACACAGGGCAACAGCAGTAGATCCACAAAGAGACCCAGAGAGAGCCGTTTTCTGTGGTGTGGCTGAAGCCAGAGGCTTTGAGCCAGAACAAGGACTCATGGCAGCGAACACTTGCAAGTAAACATGAACTGACCAAAGGGTAAACTGTGTGTCTCAATAGCCCACACTACAGCTTCCACGACAGGCTTCTTCTGGTTTCACTTTGTTTTTGTTTTAATGTTTATTTGGTTTCTTTGTTTTATTTGGTTTGCTTTTTCTTTTAAATTTGGTTTTGATGGGTGGGGGTTGCAAGGGCAGAGAACAGATGCAAGGAGACAGGGAGATAAGTGAGATGGGAATGCATGATGTGAAATCTACAAAGAATCAATAAAAGTTAAAAAAAATAAGAAGGATAACAAGTTCTCTTAACTGCTGAGCCACTTCTATATCCCATAACAAAATTCCAATGCATTACACACAATTACTGATAGCTTTGCTTTCAGAATACATTTATATGCATAGTACATAAAATTTAATGTATGTCTTTAGATGTGGGATGGATGTGAGATTTTAGATGTTTCCATTTCCTTCTATTTTTTACAGTTTTCAAAATTTTATGAGAAACTTTGAAATAAAAGGAAATAAGTAAATAAAAGTTAAAATAATGGATCAAAAATCTAAGTCTGCTTAAATCAGAGATGTGAATAGAAATAGAAAATAGTTAATTTTGCTGACTTAAGTCTGATAAATGATGAACTCTAAATCTGTTATAGTAACAAAAATGAGATTTAAAGTTTGAATACATATAACATATAGTAATTCCTAGGTTTAACCCTAAACTTTTAAGCATTTCTTAAAAATAAATGTTAATTACTATACTAAAATGTAACATATTACACTTATGTAATATGAAATTTAGGACAAGAAAACATGAAGCAAAAGTCCAATTCTTCTCACAGATGCTGCAATTAATGAAACTGATCAGGGTGTTTCTTATTTAATCAGATGATGATCTTAGAAAGAAATGTTTGGCTTAGGATGACAACTGTTTAATACTTTAAAGCTTGATTTGAAAGTTACAGCTAGATTTGTGTTCACTAGCATGGGTATTTCTGTAATTATTTAATAACATTGCTGTTTAATCTATTGTCATGTTGCATTGGGCTAATTTATGTCAGATTGATTAAATTCTTCACATAGTGAGCGTAAAATTTTGTATCAATGATCAATATCAAGTCTATTCCATTTTGTTTTTACTGATCCCAAAGCTATAATAGTCATTGTTACCAAACAAAATATGCAAACAAAAAACCCAAGATAGAGAAAATATCCTAAGATAAAATGCCATCCTATATAAAAATAAATGTGTATTTTATATTACTATCCTGTTACTTAATTCCAATTTAATACCCTAGGGGACAGGTGACCCACGGAACTAAATGACATCATATATAGGGATAAAACTGTCAAAGAATAAATACTAAATAACTAAATAAAATACCTAGGTTGTAAAACAATGGTTGAGGATAATGTTTTAATTACTAAGAAATTTTTCTGCAGAGCCCCCATGGGACTAGACTAGGCCCTCTAGATACGGAAGATGGTTGTTTGGATTGAACTGCTTGGGGGCACCCAGACAGGGGGATTGGGATCTGTCCCTGGTCTGTGGGCAGGCTTCTGGAACCCGGTGCCTGTGGTGTGACACCTTGCACAGCTTTGGTGCAGTGGGAAGGAACTTAGGCCTGCCTAGGCTCAGTGTGCTGGGCTCTGCTGACTCCCCATGGGAGACCTCAATTTGGGGGATGTGGGGATGTGGGGTGTCTTGGGAAAAAGGGCTGGGAGATGGGAGGAAGGAGGAGGGGGGATCTGTGGATAGTATGTGGAGTGAGTAGAATATTGTTTAATAAAGAAAAATGAAAGAAAAAAAATAATTTTTTCTGCAAATGTCATGAATGAAAATTGTAGACTATGAGAATAAATAAGAAATTGGTTGACTAATAGTATACCTGGGGACTTTATTGATTCAAACAGATCTGGATTCAGAACAATTAGTATTATTAAGATATTCACTTCCATTAAAGTGAAGGTAGTTCTGCATGGAAAATAAAAAAAAAAAAAATGACTCGTAGGCAATCTTTTGTCTCTTATAAACAAGGCTCTCTGAAGAACTGGCTTGTTTCTCACCTCCTCATCAATTCCACCAGTTTAGAGGCAAACAGAGCTGAGAAATCACAGGAGTTAATGGATGATCTGTTGTATTCAGAGTCCCTCAAAGACCACCAAGAGACCAAATCTGATGCAAAAGCAAAGAGTCTTTTTACTAGGAGTTAATTCAGTGTGAAGGCATTGCAGACTCCATCTTAGGGTAGGGTCACCATCTTAGACCACCTGCTGTACTCAGTTCCAGGAAGGACCTCAGGAATGTGCCATGACAACTTGAACAGATACAGGGTTGTATGGTCCTGCAGACATTCTGTCTGAGGTTTATGGCCCTTGAAGATATCTAGATAATCCTACTGAGCAGCCCAGATTATCCTGCCCAGCAAGTTGTGGTTTCCTGCCAGAAAGTCCAATCCAGTATTTTCAAATGTGGTTTCACATCGAAAGTCTAGACCAATAGTTTCAAAAAATTACCTTGCCCCATATCCCTTCTCCCCAATCCTAAATTGCCAAAGCATGTAATTCCCAGCTTAGGGGTTTTCTCTACAAAACTCTCTACCTCTGGACTCTGCCTGGCAACAGCTGCATTTCCCTCCATCTGCCTGGCAGTGGCCCAGGTTTGAACCTGACAATAAAAGGACCCTTATGTGCTTGTATCAGAAACTGGCTCCTTGGTGGTGTCTGGGGTTTCGAGAAACCAGTACAACACTCAGGACTCTGTCTGTCTGATGTAGCAGCAGAGCAGTAGAGACCCTGAGTAGCAATGCAGCAGGGTTTTTAAAGAAAGGGGGGTTAGGGGTCTACAGATTACATGGGAACAGACTAAGAAATGGTTTATGCGAGTGGCAGTCATGTTAGTAACATTTAATCGGCTAGGGTTAGTTGAGGATTGCAGTTATATATTTTAAAAAGGCCTGGACAAGTCCCGGGCTTTGTCCTTGATCTGCCATGGGTGTTGGCTGGCCTAGGCTTACTGACTGTGGGGGCTGACTCAGTGGCCCAGGCTCTGTCCTTGATTAATGCATGTAGCTCTAAGTTGGTGAAAGGTCCCAGACAGTAAGCAATTGGCTGAACCTTGAACAGTCAGAGTACATGCAGAAAGTAAGCTACTGTAAGGACTATGTCTTTTGTTCATGGCCCTCCTAGAAACTGCTTGCTTAAGTCTCAGGAAACTGAAATTAAGGCCTGATCTCGGAGAGAAGACTAAGCAGCCTGTTATGGCATCTGCTTGGTTCTTTCAGATCCACTAACAAAAAAAGCACAGCCTCTCCACTGAAATGGTTTCCTGAACAGTAATGGAAAAGTAAAAGTGAAAGAGCAAGACACGCGTGAGTCTCACACTCGGGATGCGAACATGATATAAATCACTTTAGAAAACCTTCAGGACAGAGAGCGGATAAGCTGTCACCAACATCTCTATAAACAGAAGCTGATGGCAATAAATTGGGACCTGATGATAATGAATGTAGTTGGGAGAAGGAGTGGGAGAAGGAGAGGGAAAGGGAGAGGCAGAGACAGAGACAGAGACAGAGACAGAGACAGAAAGAGAAAGACAAGGAGAGAGATAAGATAGAGGATGGGAGAGAGAATTTCATATGTTGACATTTTTTTTTAATTTACTTTTTTTTCATTTTACATACCAACCACAGTTCCTCCTTTCATACCTCCTCTGGCTCCCCTTGCCCCCTACTCACTCCCACCATTCACTCCTCTAAAAGGGTAAGGCCTCCCAAGGGGAGTCAACAAAGCCTGGTCCATTCAGTTGAGGCAGGACTTATCCCTTCCCACTGCATCAAGGCTGAGCCAGGCATCCCCCACATAGGGAATTTAGATTTCTAACCTCAAAATGGAATAGAAAATCTGTTTGCAAACATGTGATGCACAGGAATGGAAATGGAGCTGTTCTTGTGCCACACTACTATGCCTTGAAAATCCCTACGTTATGCATTTTTCCCCACAAAACAGAAAATATCAAAATTTATTGTGCCGGGCGGTGGTGGCACAAGCCGGGCGGTGGTGGCGCACGCCTTTGATCCCAGCACCCGGGAGGCAGAGCCAGGCGGATCTCTGTGAGTTCGAGGCCAGCCTGGACTACCAAGTGAGTTTCAGGAAAGGCACAAAGCTACACAGAGAAATCCTGTCTCAAAAAACCGGAAAAAAAAATTTATTGTGTAATGCCTTATTTTCTGCTTTCAACTTCAAGTAGTTTTGAAGCAATTTAATATTGCACTTTGCTATTTTTCCTTTTACTAGCTAAGTTAATCATTAATTTTCATTTGTTTCCTTCTGAATAACTCATTTGTGACTCTTAGTCAGCTAATTTCCTTCACAAGAGAAAAAGTCTACCAAAATCTGTAAACACTGTTAGCTTTATGTTCAAATCCAAATATATATGCAGTTTTCTTTACTATTTGAATTCTAGAGTTACTGATTTATTTAAAATATTGTATCACAATCTATTACAATGTAGAGCTCCATTAGAATCTGTGTATCAACGTTTTATTTGTTAATAAAATTTTATTAATTACTTTTAAAGAACTCAGATTCTCTTAGAGAGATCATGGTTTATTACAGAACACATTCCAGACATTGACAATGTATGCTTCGACAGGACATGTGTGTGTCTGAGAAGAGTATACAATAAAAGTGTGAATCTCTCTCTCTCTCTCTCTCTCTCTGTCGTATTTAAAAAGATTTTTTCTTTTTTTTTTTCTATGTTCGCTTTTGAACTGTCTTTATTGATCTTAATTTTATACCTGCCAAATACATGATCTTTCTGAAGGTCAAAGGATGAAGTACAGAGTTCAGTTTTTTACCTGGCTTCAAAAGTGGTGAAATAAAAGGCTTTACTCAGGGCAGTAAACTCTGAATGAGTCTGGAAAGACCTTCAAGATAAGAAGGATTTCTCCTGAGAGGCAAGCATTCTTTCTATAGATATTTTGTATCTGACTTGGAGTCCTTCCTTGTATTAAGTATAGACCAGTGGTTCTCAACCTTCCTAATGCTGTGACCCTTTAATACAGTTTCTTATGTTGTGGTGACCCCCAACCATAAAAATTATTTCATTGCTTCTTCATAACTGTAATTTTGCTACTGTTATGAATTGTAATATAAACATCTGATATGTAGTATTTCTAATATGAAGCCCCTTTGAAAGTATCATCTGACCTCCTTGGATTGCCACAGGTTGAGAATCATTGGCATAGACTTTTCAGGACTAAGATGGAGAAAACAACCATGTACTTGTGTATTTTGTACTCTACAGTAGAGAAGGGAATTCTTGATTGAGGTGCCATGTAATGAAAAGTTTAAATGGCAGATGAATTTATATTGTTCAGAGAAGAGTACATAACTAATATTGGCTATATAGACCATGAAGTGTCAGAGAAGCAACAGAAGAAAATAGAAAACAGCCCATGGAACCATTCTACTCATTTGTAAAATCACCTTTAAAATGATAGATTATGTGGAACTTGTATTAATTCAGGGGCAAATGGTAATAATGTGTTTTATTATAGCACATGCTGTGTGTCTTATCATACTTAAATAATTAACACATTCTTGTGTATATTTAATGTTCAAAACATGTTTAACACATATATAAATAGTATCTATGATTTTCCAATTAATTCCATGACCACTGAGATTAATCCATGATTATTTTTACTCATTGTACAAGGTGTTCTTTTAGCATGAATCTTAAAGAGTTCTTATTAATAAAATCAAACCCGAGGCCAGTTATTAGGGTTAATGCTGGTAGATCAGAGAGACAGAACAAGCCACAGCTATCTCACCTTGCCAGATCCTCAGCTGGTCTTGTCTCCTCAGACTGGAGGCCTCTAAGTCCTCCTCCAGAATGGGTCTCAGCTGAATTGCTGCTCGAAAGCCTGAACGCTTAACCAGCCAAATGCTTCTAGTTTCTGGTCCTCACGCCTTATATATCTTTCTGCCTTCTACAATCACTCCCTGGGATTAAAGGCTGCTTTCTGGGATTAAAGGCGTGAGTCACCATGCCTGGTTGTTTCCAATGCGGCCTTGAACTCACAGAGATCCAGAGGGATTTCTGTCTCTGGAATGCTAGGATTAAAGGCGTGTGCTAACATTTTCTAGCCGAAGTATCTTGTGGCTTTTCTATTCTCTGACCCCAGATAAGTTTATTAAGGTACACAATATTTTGGGGAACACAATACCACCACATGTTCTTTTTCTTTTTTTGTTGTTGTTGTTTTGTTTTCTTCTTTTTTCTTTAAAAAATATTTTTATTCATTTTACATACCAACCACAGATCATCCTCTGATCCCTCCTCCCACTTGCCCCCAGCATCCCCCCAACTGACCCACCCACCATCCCTTTCTCCAAAAGGGTAAGGCTCTCTTGGGGAGTCAGTTGAGGCAAGACCAAGCAATTCCCCACTGTATCAAGGCTGAGCAAGGCATCTCACCGTAGGTAATAGGCTCCAAAAAACCAGCTCATGCACCAGGGATAGATCCCGGTCCCATTGTTAGGGGCCCCTCAAACAGACCAAGCTACACAACTGTCTCCTGTATGCAGAGGCTCTATTCTAGTCCCATGCAGGTTCCACAGCTGTAGGTCTAAAGTTCATGAGATCCTATGAACTTGGTTCAGTTGTATCTGTAGATTTCCTCATTATGATCTTGACCCTCCTTGCTCATATAATCCCTCTTCCCTCTCTTTGATTGGATTCCTGAACCTCAGCCTGGTGCTTGGTTGTGGATCTTGGCATCTACTTCCATCAGTTACTGCATGAAGGCCCTATGATGATAGTCAGCGTATTTACAGATCTGATTACTATTCTCATCTCCCATCCCCTCCCCTCTATTGCTCCCATCATCCTGAGTTTACTCATGGAGTTCTCCTCTGTTTCCCCTTCCCAAGGTGATCTGTATGTCACTCTTAGGGTCCATATTGTATCCTAGCTTCTCTGAAACTGTCTGATTATCCTTTGCTTTAAATCTAGTATCCAATTATGAGTGAGTGCATACCATGTTTGTCTTTCTGAGTCTGGGTTACCTCACTCAGGAGGATATTTTCTAGTTCCATCAATTTGCCTGCAAATTTCATAATGTCATTGCTTTTTCAGCTGAGTAATACTCCATTGTGTATATGTACCACATTTTCTATATCCATTCTTTGCTTGAGAGGCATCTAGGTTGCTTCCAGGTTCTGGCTGTTAAGAATAATACTGCTATGAACATAGTCTAGCAAGTGTCATTGTGGTATGATTGAGCATCCCTTGAATACATGCCCAAGAGTGATATCACTAGGTCTTGAGGTAGATTGCTTCCCAATTTTCTGAGAAACTGCCATACTGATTTCCAAAGTGGTTGTACAAGTTTGCACTCCCACCAACAGTGGAGGAGTGTTCCCCTTGTTCTGCATCATCTCCAACATAAGCTGTTATCAGTGTTTTTGATCTTAGCCATTCTGACAGGTATAAGATGGTATCTCCAGAGTCATTTTGATTTACATTTTCCTGATGACTAAGGGTACTGAGCAATTCCTTAAATGTCTTTCAGCCATTTGGGATTCTTCTGTTGAGAATTCCCTGTTTAGACCTGTAGCACATTTTTAAATTGAATTGTTTGGTATTTTACTGTTTAGTTTCTTGAGTTCTTTATAAATTTTGGAGATCAGCTACCTGTCAGATGTGGGGTTTGTGAAGAACTTTTCCCATTGTGTAGGCTGTTGTTTAGTCTTATTTACCATGTCCTTTGCCTTGCAGAAGATTCTCATTTTCAGGAGGTCCCATTTATTAATTGTTGCTCTCAGTGTCTGTGCTACTGGTGCTATATTTAGGAAATGGTCTCCTGTGCCAATGCGTTCTAGGCTACTTCCTACTTTCTCTTCTATCAGGTTCAGTGTAGATGGATTTATGTTGAGGTCTTTGATCCACTTGGATTTGAGTTTTGTGCATGGTGATAGATATGGATCTACTTGCAGCCTTCTACATGTTGACATTCAGTTATGCCAGCACCATTTGTTGAAGAGGCTTTCTTTTTTCCATTGTACAGTTTTGGTTTCTTTGTCTTTGGGGTGTGGAATAATGTCAGAATCTTCAATTTGATCCCATTGATCCACATATAAGTTTTTATGCCAAAACCAAGCTGTTTTTTATTACTAAAGCTCTATAGTAGAGCTTGTAGTCAGGAATGGTGATGCCTCCAGAAGTTGCTTTATTTTAAAGGTTTGTTATAGATATCCTAGATTTTCTGTTTTTCCATAGGTAGCTGAGTATAGTTCTTTCAAGGTCTCTCAAGGATTGTGTTGGTATTTTGATGGTTGTTACATTGAATCTGTATATTGCTTTCGGTAGGATTGTCATTTTTATTTTGCTGGTTCTACCTATCCATGAGCATGGGAGATCTTTCCATTTTCTGATATCTTCTTCAATATCATTCTCCAAGAACTTAAAGTTCTTGTCATACAAGTCTTCCAATTGTTTGGTTAGAGTTTCTCAAAGGTATTTTATAGTTTTCGTGGCTATTGTAAAGTGTGATGTTTCTTTAATTTCTTTCTCACCCTATTTATTATTTGTGTATAAGAGGGAAACTGATTTTTTGAATTAATCTTGTGTCTTGCCACATTACTGAAGGCGTTTATCACTTGTAAGAGTTTCCTGGTAGAATTTTGGGGTCACTTATGTAGACTATCATATTATCTGCAAATAGCAAAAGTTTGATTTCTTCCTCTTCAATTTGTTTCCCCTTGATCTCCTTTTGTTGTCTGATTGCTCTAGTTAGAACTTCAAATACTATATTGAATAGATATGGGAATAGTGGACAGCCTTGTTTTGTTCCTGATTTTAGTGGAATGGCTTCGAGTTTCTCTCCATTTAATTTGATATCAACTGTTGGCTTGTTGTAAGTTGCCTTTATTATGTTTAGGTATGTTCCTTGTATTCCTAATCTCTCCAGGACTTTCATCATGAAGGGGTGTTGGATTTTGTCAGAGACATTTTCAGCATCTAATGAAATGATTGTGTTGTTTTCTTTCAGTTTGTTTATATGATGGATTACATTGATAGATTTTCATATGTTGAACCATACCCGCATTTCTAGGATGAAGTCTACTTAATACATGGACACTGACAGAAAAATTGGAGAGCTAAATTACTTTGAAAATGAAATGCCTCTACTGAAATTTGAAAATTATTGGTCTGTCTGTAAGAGAACTCAAAAGTAACATGCAAACATATTAGATTCCCTGAACTGACATATCAAAAAAGTGGATTATCAGAAATGGAGAGAAAATTTTTACACACATACAAAAGATTATGACTGAATTTGAATTACTTCAAGATCAAGTTTTAAAATGCATTAAGGTTTTAGATATGGCACATTTAAATGGTGTGACAGATTTAATCTTAAAGTAAATTTAAATACTCATTTTACTTATTTAGTTATTTTAGGATTTATTTTGAATAGTCTGCATCCTGAAGTTGCATTTTTTTTTGTGCCAGATACAGATAAAATACAGAGATTAAGGTATATCAAATACATAGAGCTGAAAGCTGTGCCTGAAATGTATTAAGATATTAAGCGCAGTACAAGTTGGATGCTCATAATCTGAAAATCTAAAATTTAAACTAGCACCAAATCTTAAACCTTGTATACATCAGCACAAGTGAAAATGCCACTGTTGACCTCACTTCAAGGGTTTAAGATAAAATGCACACACTCTTAAAATAGTGTATAAAATTTACCTCAGGGTATGGGCATAAAATAGACTTGAAACATAAGTAAGTTTGATGTTTGGGCTTTGGTCTCATCCCTAAGACATCTCATTATTTTTATGCAAATATTTCTAAACCAAAAACACACCCCAAATTTGCAACCCTTTGTCTCCCAGCCTTTAGGATGAGACTCATCCTGAGCTCCCATTTCAAAATATTTGTACAGAAACCAGTGGTATTTTTTTTTTCTTTCTTGTCCAGATTTAGGTTTGTTATTCACCCATAGGCGTTCTTGAGTCATATTTCCCTCTGATTTTCTGCTCTACCAAACGTTTTGTGCCTCTTTTCTAGGAAAAAGAGAGAGAGAGTACCACATTTTCCAAGTAGCTGCTGATTCCTCTGAAGCTGAACATGCTTTGCAGAGCAGTGGCTTCCATTCAATTACTGTTTATATGAGTTTGTTTTTGTTGAGTTTGTCTCGAAGTGAAATATAGTGCTTTAGATTATTTACTTCTTTTATGTATGTCAGAGAAGTTTTTATTGTTTTTTTAAATTCTGTATTAGGTTCCAAATGCTGTCTATATATGCTTATCTGTAATAAGGTAAGATACAAATTGAAATAGGTAAGACTTTTAGCATTTATTTGAGCAACTGCTGTTCATTGAAGCTACATTTTTTAAAACTGGAATGCAGTTTAGAGCTGATTGCTGAAAGCATTGAAAAACCATCTACAGCAGTATTAGTAGCACTAGGATGTCTACCACAGGGTGACTTATAAGGGTTATTTTCATATTTTATAGAATTAGAGTTAGTGAAAATCATATACTATATTTATTATAGAATGTTGAGATAAAATATTTCCAAAGCCTTGAGAAATGTTAAGTTCTTCATACTTTAACACACCACTAAACTGATATTAATCTATGGACACAGGGCTATGCAGCATCTAAGTTGTGCTTGTGTCTGACGCATGAGACAACAATGACCTGCCTTTGCAAGTTCATTTCTAAAGCCAGTGAATTTAAACCACAGAAAAATTTTAAATAGAAGTCGTCATACAAAGTACAATCAATGTGTAATTTATGAAAAAGATAATTGGGCTACTTTTACTATAATGAAAATAAATCATTTTTAGTTTCAGTCACTGTTACCAAGAATATTAAGAGTTGATTCTCAGTTGCAATCCTCTGACATCTGACCTGTCTTACTCTAGTAAATGTCTACAAAAGAGATGAATTATTGGCAAAAACTAGAGGAGAGATAAACTCTGGAAGTTTATGGTGCAAAACACATCTTTTGGTTCCTTTTTAGTTGGCCTCAGTTTCTTTAAAATGACATAGACGAGCCATGCCTAGGCCACTGTTAATAACATCCAAGGACTCAATTACCTATCACCACACATTTTCTTTATGTTTGCAAAGTAAAGCTATGGAGCTGCCACATCATAATCAGTGTAGCTTGAAAGTTTTCCACGAAAATGAAAACACTAGGCTTTAAAATAAACTTAAGTCATGATTATCATTAGTAAATATTAATTTTTTACTAATCTAAAATATCAAATGAAAGAACCACATAAATCATGTTTGTGTGTATCAATTTCTTATGTCAATCATTTAGAAACAAATTTAAAATTATTTAGTTTTTTTTCCTTTACTGAGTATGCTACGTTTAACTAGAAAATTTCCAGTTTAACAATTACATATGTAAATTAAAATGGATTATGTAATATTGGGGATTCAGTACGTGGGAAATCCACGTAACATGTCAAGGATGATGCAGAGAATATTAGATAAAGGCAGATAAGGGGATCGTATAGAGGAATGATTTTTCCTCCAGAAACACACAGTTGAGTAGAGCAGGAAGTAAACTAAGAGTGAATACTGCAATTTAACCAAGCTTAACAAGCAAAAATGTGCAATATTATGGAAATATGCTATAAATTCTCTCTCTCTCTCTCCCTCTCTCTTTCTCTCTCTCTCTCTCTCTCTCTCTCTCTCTCTCTCTCTCTCTCTCTCTCTCTCTCTCCCTATGTTATATTCTGTTCATGATTTTCAGTCTTCGAAATCCTACCAGATCCAATACCACACCTCTGATTAAGGCTGAGGGTAGCATTTGTCTATGAGTATAAATATAAATATTTAGAAAGCAGTTTAACACCATGCCAATTTATGAAAACAATTGTGCACTAAACACAAGAGAATTCAGACCAATGGTTGCTAAAGACATTGAGAATAAGTGATAACTGAAGGCTCAGCCCTAATCAAGACAGTATACCACCTCATATAAAGTTCAGGCAAAATTAAGAAAGAGTGGAAATATTATGAGAGATGGGAAATAGGAAGAAGGACTGAGACATGCTTCCATCAGGGTATAAAATAGCCATTTGGATCCTTGATTTCAAAGCAGACACAGCTGCCAGCCCAAGCTTGCGCTTCTCAACAGCCAATAAGGGATCATGAAGGGGCTTGCAGGTTATATACCTTCAATTGGAACTGTTGGATATGATGGTTTCTGGGAAAGGAGGAGTATTTGTCTTCTGTTGTGTACCCACTGGACAGCCCATCAGGCACCAAAAGATAGATGCAAACTCATGTTTATCCATCAGACAGGGATGGGAAGGAGATAAGTGAGAAGAAGAGTGAGGGGAAGCATTATATACATGGATGAAATTGTCAAAGAACAATATTATTTAATAAAAAGAGAAAAAAAATACCTGTCCATTTTTCTCATGTGGTTGTAAAAATAAAAACCCTTTTGAGGGGAATGAAACTCATAAAAGCAATTATTGGCTCAAGGCATTTTCCTCCATGAAATATCTTAGTAGTTCATTCCTAATAAATTAATTCAACAATGTAGGAGTAAAGATTTGATGTTCATTGTTGGCTTTGCCTTGTTGACATTTTCTTTAAGAGTCATCCTATAGTGCACATAATTTTTACAATTTATTCTTTTACACACACACACACACACACACACACACACACACTAACAGACCATTGCAAAACTTTGTCAATTCTTATGGGTTATTGCAAACCAAGTTTACTAAATGTAATGTTAGCCCTATTTAAATTAAGATGCCAAAATATAGGAATTATTTAAAAACAGAGCATAGAAAGAGGAATAAAGTGCTCCTCTAGTTTATGTTCTTAAAGGGATATAATGGGGCACCTGGAGAACTACATCATTTCTACCTGTAGATCAAAGTCCAGACCCTGGCCCTCACCTTCGCTATATAGCATTCCCTGGAACCATATCTTTCTACTTGTGGAAATCTAAAGAAAAAAGGCACTATTCCCCATGGTGTTACATAACAACACACATATGATCTGTATATTCTTGGCTAAATACTACTAGACACTGGGTTATAAACTCAATTACAATATTTTGATCTCATCAGCCTATTGGGAGGAAAGTAATAGAATATAAATTTCTCATCCTTTTATGTCTTAGAACTACCATGGAAAGATAGGATTGGGAGCTTCTAATTCTAGGTCTCTAGATTGTCAAGAAGAGTATAAATATGAAAAAGAAAATAATTCTGCATGGCTAGGCTTAAGTATTCAACACTATATTTATGTAACTTCACTAATTTTAATTACATGTTCATTTAAAGTTTTTTAAACAAAGCAAAAGAAAACAGTATATATGCTAACAAAAATTATTATTAAATTGTAAATCATACATTATTTAGAGTGATATGATTATATAAATCAGTGTTTCTCAATTTTCCTAATCCTGAGACCCTTTAATACAGTACCTCATGTTGTGATGACCCCCAACCATAAAATCATTTTTGTTTCTGCTTCAAAACTGCAATTTGCTACTGTTATGGATCATAATGTAATCATACCTGTGTTTTCTGATGCTCTTAGGCGACCCTTGTGAAAGGGTCTTTTGACCTCCCAAAGGGGTTACAACCCACAAGTTGAGAACTGCTGGCAAATCTTTTTAGTAAATCCACTCAGTTTGTATTTATAACACTCAGGCAGATCGCAAACAAGAGAACAATATTGTACATAATAAACAACTGTGTTACATTCTGAATGAGCAAGTACTTATTGAATTAGTTATAGCTACAAAAATTTATTAAGATTCTCTATGTGTTGCCTTGGTTCGAAGCATTGTATGTGCTATCTTGTACTATTAAAAAAGTCTGACATCATAGGGTTTAAACATGATTTAAAGGTGGGAAGAATACAGCACACAAAGAAGTACATTATAAAGGTGGTGACAAATATCCCAAAGGAAGAAAATGCATGGAAGATTGCTGTGCTGGTTCCCATTAGCAAGGAGGTGACATAATTGAATAAACACCAAAAGAAAACAAAGCTGGAAATGGCGAGAGACTGGGTAGGTATGAAAATGGCACCTTCTAGATAGAGCAAGGTCCCTCTGGAGGCTTTGGAAAAACAATGAAATAATACTCTGGGAAGTAAATGAAAGCTAGTATAAGGCTAGGGCACACATTTTCTGTGCTTAAGACTGATTTTTATTTTAGTTTTCATTATGTATGAGAAGGAATCTTAAGCAGGGTCATGTAGACAGAGCCAAAGCAAACACAATAAGCCCAATTAGATTTAAACTTTAGTTAAGGTCTAAATAACTTTAAATAAATATGTCCCAACTAGTGTATAGGCTATATTATGTTAAAACATTTTTCATTATCCAACATTCTTATAAACCAAATTATCCTGTTATTTTATCCTTATGGAATGGTAAAGTTTATGGGACAGAATAAGTAGGGGAATGTTGATTGTATCAGAATAAATTCAAATGTTTTTATTCCTTTAATCTAAAATACTATTTGTATTGGCCAGTTTTCATATTTCATATCATCAAGTACAAAGTGCAAAGCCGCTTATGGGAGGAAACATTTGTCGGTCTGGTAAGCCAGGCAATAGGAGAATGAGGCAGCTGCATTGTTCAGTCAAGAAGCAGAAGTCAGATAGGAAAAGGAGTGTGTGGGAATAACTGTTTTTGAAAGTACCTTGCATCTTCAAAAATAAACTTCTGTCTGTCTCTAGGACAACAGAATAGCCACCCTTACAATGCTACTCACTTCCCTTAGATTTTCCAGCCGGGGCTAAATGAATAATTACAAACATTTCCATACTCATTACACAGTACAGTTTTTGCATATGCATGCATGCGTGTGTGTGTGTGTGTGTGTGTGTGTGTGTGTGTGTGTGTGTATGATGTAATCTGTTCTGAAAATATTTGACAGTTGGAAACAACCTTAGCCTTAGACAAAACAACTATCCATCATAAATATTGAAAACAACTTTTTTCATGTAATTTGATAATATCTATTTGTGGTTTTGAGTGCTATTTTAGATGTTGGGGTTTATAAAGTAACTCCTTCCCTGTGCGAAACTCTGTTAATTTTCTTTTTTTTTGTAAAAATGTATTTTTCATTTCTTTCCCATACAATATCTTCTACACTGTTCCAAAAGTATAGACCAAAGTCCTTTGCTATGGATAGGCAAAAGAGACACCCAGATATGACACACACAATAGACAAGTCACAGACCATAAACTACAGACAGATGGAAAACACAAGGAGAGATGTGAAGAATTCAATTTAGTGATCATTCACTTAAACTATTCTAAAAGGAAGTCTCTTCATGCCCCATTCCCTACACTTGCGATTGACATGGGGCTGCCCTATAAAAGCACAAGACTCACGTCATTCCTAGGGAACCACTTCTACTGAAACTCCATATCCTAAAGGTGACAACTCAAGACCCTGTGTTAGACAGGCACAGTAACACAGCTTCACAGAGTTAAATAAATGCAACATAAACAAAAGCAACACACCTTAAAATAATATTCTACTACACTAAAATACCTAAAGGGAGCATAAATTTAAAAAAAAAAGTCATGTGGTGTCTAGAAAATACCACTAAGCTCTTTAAAAAGGCAGATGTTACAAGGATGCTCCTACAACTCCCCTACCCAAATTGAACATTGTTTTAATTGTGTTTTTTGTTTTAAAGCACTGTACATCTGAGCTTCTACACCAAGGGACCTTGAGGCTTGAGCCTGATCTTGGTCTTCAGCTAATAAAGGACTGATGTTTTTTTTTTGTGTGTGTGTCTAACAACAGACTCCATGTCTTTGACAACTTTATAATTAGGACTTCATTGAATCTAACCTTTTAAAATATTTGTCAATGCATATTATCCCATGGGCTGTTAATTACACAGAATAGTAAAATTATTACTTTTGTAGAGGGAATAGAATATTAACTACTAAAAATATAACCTAATGCTTGGGAGTATCAAGCCTTACACTTTACCAATGCCATTAATCTACCTTTTCTCCAACCTAATCATGCTCTGCTCTCTAGAAAAGGCTTTTCAAAAAGCACCATAACAATTGTATTTATTTGCTTGTAGAATAGTATGAACTTTAAACTTTATATAAAGCTTTTTTTCATGTATCAGTCATGATCATTTGATATCACGTATTCCATTAATGTTTTCATATGGAGAAAATATTTAAAATTTATTGCTCAGTGTTTTTGACATGTTAAAGCTCTATATCTGATATGTTTTACATTTCAAGAGCTTTTTTTCTCTGTCTACTTATTTGAGTCTCGATTTCATAATTTTATCTGTGTTATTAATGTTTTTCTTTTATCAACAAGATTGAAGTATAAAAATTATTACAGCAATCTGTCACATGCACTCAAATAATGACTAATTTTTAATAATTGGCTCAATGCAAAACCCAAGTTGCAGAATTCTTTGAGTGTCATGTGTAGATGGGTGAGGAGCAAGAGGAGGACATCTGTTGTTAGGTTATCGTCATGTGCTCCATAAGGAAGTTAGAGATAGTGGCAGATGGGGAAAGAAATTATGGGAGGTGGATATAATGTGTGTGTGTGTGTGTGTGTGTGTGTGTGTGTGTGTGTGTGTGTATGTGTATAATTGAGAGAGAGAGCAAGCAAGACTATTATAAACATTAGAAATTAGGAAATTCAAAAATTTTTATTAGTCTCTTTCCTCATTTTTGTATGAATTGAATTCTTTGTTTTGCAAGTGAACAAACTTCACTTTTTCATTTAAAAATGTTGATGTAGTCCCTGCATTAAAGAATAATTCAGAGATAGAGACACTACTCAGCAGTGAGGATCACTGGCTATTCTTCCAGTGACTCCAGCTCAAATCTCTGCACCCACATGGTAGCTCATTAACTTCTTCACTCTAGTTCTACAGGATCCTACAATCTTTTCTGGCCTCCACCGATGTTGTATGCACTTGCTTCACAGACATACATGCAGGCAAATCAATAAAAATACATAAAATAAAATATAAATAGATCTTTAGAAAATAAAAATCCAATCAGTGAGAGTCATGGCATAGTGAAAATGATAGTTTTAGCCTCCTTTTATTTCCAACCAAGATGAAGCTTATTTCAGTGGTTTTTCATGTCTACATGGAGATTTCTAATTCTGTTTGAAGAGGTGACAATGTTTTAGCTCTGTGACTCAATGACTATGAAAACAAATCATAAAATTTATAAAGGAAATGTCTTTGCTAGGACTGTGAGAGCCTAGAACAAGGAAATCTGTCAAACTTAGTTTAACCCCATACTTTCCAAATCTACTTAACCAGGTAAGTGTTCAGCAAGGCATGTGGTAACAATATTGATCTTCATGGTTGACTGCCCAATAGCACTCATGGCTGCATCCTTTCCTACTTGCAGGTTTTTGCTTTCCACGGCAGTCATAAACCTCTAAATAATGTTGTTCTCATATTTCCATTCTGCTGGCCACATCTATTACTGAAATAATGAGTCTCAATTTAAAAATACCTACAGAGGTTTCCTTTGCTACATCATTGCTACTTTGGGACATGGCTGTGACTTTATAAGTATCTACCTCAACCTTGTTGCCTTGAAGAGAGACGCCCTATGCACTGGAATGGCAGAGTGGAAATGGATCAGCAATTGCCATTTTGATTCAACACTGAACTGCATAAGCGACTACATTCCCCTCATATTACTTTGCATAAGGAATGTCAACTTTTTGGTTTAATTAATTTTGGTTGAATATGGTGTTTAGATCCAGACAAATGAATGCAAAATAATCAGGGTGTAAACAAGTTGTTCTAATGTTTACAGTCTACCAAGATACTTGATTTGAAGTAAACAGAACTGAGCCACTAAAGCTCCTAGAGGTACAAATATTTCTCTTCCAAGAATCTCACTTTAACCCTGAAGGAGTCAATAGATGACAACATTCTTTATTTTTCTTTTTATGTCCAAAAGATTTTATTAAAGCCGGGCGGTGGTGGCGCACGCCTTTAATCCCAGCACTCGGGAGGCAGAGGCAGGCGGATCTCTGTGAGTTCGAGGCCAGTCTGGGCTACCAAGAGAGTTCCAGGACAGGCGCAAAGCTACACAGAGAAACCCTGTCTCAAAAAACCAAAAAAAAAAAAAAAAAAAAAAAAAGATTTTATTAAAACAACTAATATAGTTTTATCTGCCACTGGAAAGTTCCTATAAATGGCTTTTAGAGAATGATATCAAAACTAGTTTCTAACTCTGATTTAATTTTGGTATATCTTATAGAAAAATTTATATGTTAATATTGTAAGATAAGTATATGCAAATCACTCTCATGCTTGAGAAAGTACAAAATTTGCAAGAAGAAAATTGCTATTCTAATTTTAACAATATTTTAAAGTTCTTTTAAAAATTAGTTATTTGATGGTAATTTAAGATAGAACAGCAAATGTAAATTTTATTGCATGAGATATTTAAGATATTTTTCTATGAATGTAAATTGTTAGTCAATGACAAAAGATTTCTGCCTTTTCTATCTTGGACTGTCGTGGTAAATGAAAAAATAAAAGATTTCCAAATTATTTTCACTGAATATTCAAAATGACTTTTTAAATAAAAATTCATAATTTCCAAAGCCAATTTAGTTTTTTTTTCTGCCAATTTCTTAATTAGTGACAGTCTTATTTAATTTTAATGATTCTTTTAGACAGCTACTATGCATTTAAATCAGCAGGTTTTAAAAATAAGAAAAATTAATGTTATGTTGTATATTTATTTTTTAAAAAAATACACTATGTAATGTGTTATACTAATTTTGCATCAATAAGTTTCTTTGTGAAACTTTAGTAAAGTATCGATTCAATGGCAATTAATTGTCAAAAATTTGACTCATTCCATTCACTTATGTTTTCCAGTCCTTTGGGTTTGGGGGTAAGAATTTTCATTTCAGCTTAGATTACAGTGAAATATAATTTTGCACTTTCCTACTAAACATTGTCTACAGGAGACAATTCTGAATGATGTCTGTTTATAAGCTAGAGAACTCTGTGTAACTGGATGAAAAAAATGAAAGCATTCCATATTTTACTTTTTGTAGTTTGTTATTCTGATTTTTGATTACTTGTATGTTACTATTTGCAATTTTAAATACACAATTGTTACAGCAGGAAAACAACTCACCATCACAGGATCTGAAGCTTTAAAACATGCCTTAGTAATAAAATCAGAAAATATACTAGGGAATGTATGAGAATGCAAACTTACTGCTTTGAAGTGAGATTTCACAGGATCCTCAAAATGAGGCCCTGAAATAACACAGCACATGCCTTTTTAGGAATATCTTTTTTTCTTTTCTTTCTTTCTTTCTTCTTCTTTTTTTTTTTTTTTTTTTTGGTTTTTCAAGATAGGGTTTCTCTGTGTAGTTTTGGTACATGTCCTGGATCTCGATCTGTAGACCAGTCTGGCCTCGAACAAAGTGCAGGGATTAAAGGCTTGCGTCACTACTACCTGGCCTTTTTAGGAATTTCTATAAATTTTCTTCTGGTCTACAATTTTGTCACATAAACCCATTTCTAATATTTGGTTACTTTGTTATTTACTGATATTTTATCATCTGTGTGTTTATTTTTGAGACAGGGACTGTATATGCACCCAAATGGGCCTCAAACTTCCAATACTATTCTCTCAGCTTCCCTTGTCCTGGTTTTACAGAAGTGTACCACCATGTCTTTTACTTTGTAATAAACTATTACTTTTTCTCCAATATTTCCCCCTTTAACTGTCCTACATCCATTGCTCCCAAACTTTTTAGCTTGCCAAGTAAAATCCCCAAATTGCTGTGAATCAACTACAGATTACTTTCTGTTCTTAACATGGCATCTGCCCAATATACCAGCACTACTCCTTCTGCTTTCTGCAACAGATGCTGTTTTTATGTCTCTATGTCCTTATAATTATTTTCTCTTTACACAGGAGCAGAGGAACCACTATTAATATTAGAAATAAATGAAAGTAGATAGTATTAAAATGGTAATGACCACCTAATTTGCAAATTTGGGGACTCATATTATTGGTCTGTCATATTTATATATTTATTATATATATTTACATATATATCATTCATAAATATCTTTAGCTTACACAATAATATGTATATTCATAATATCGTTCCTCTTTACACACACACACACACATACACATATATATGTATGTATGTACATATAGTATTTCTTTAGAAATATTCACTTTCATAGCTTGAATGAAAAGTTTTGTTTTTTTTTTTTTGGTTTTTCGAGACACGGTTTCTCTGTGTAGCTTTGCTCCTCTCCTGGAACTCACTTGGTAGCCCAGGCTGGCCTCGAACTCACAGAGATCCACCTGGCTCTGCCTCCTGAGTGCTGGGATTAAAGGCGTGCGCCACCACCGCCCGGCTTTGAATGAAAAGTTTTAACTAGGAAAAACAACACATATATTCATTGTAAATAGATAAGCCCTATGAAACATAGCTATATATAATTAAACAATAAATTTATGGGTATCATTATTCATTTAACATGTTGTGAAAATACACAAAATATTAACATATGCATGAAAATAGCCTAATGTGACCTTTATAATCTTTCAATTTGTCTTTCCTTGGAACTGACAGGAACACTTAACAAGACCTTGATGTGAGCTATGTCTCTTCCAGAATTCCATTGTCCATTATATCTAAACTTCCAGTGCACCATTCCAGCCTTCTCCATACTCTATGTTTTATCCTCAATCTACAAAACCAAGTAAGTTACTTTCTGGCTTAAAACCAGATATAGTACCTAATGTAAGAAATCAAGACATCTCAGTAGGTTATGTGGTTCAGAAACAATAGTAAAGAATACCCACAAAGTATATCTCCAGTTTGGTGTATGTCCATTTGTCCTCATAGTTATTGTGAATGTGTATCACCCCAGTAAATATTTATATAATCACTTCTACTATTTAAACTAAAAAAGAATCTCTTTCTAATTGTTAATATTGATTTCAAATGGGTTTGATTGAGAAACAACGATAATGTTAGTGAGACTCATTTTGGGGTGTGCTTGTGAAGGAATTTCTAGTGAGGATTAAGTGAGAGAGCAGGATCAGCTTCCATAGCAAGCAATGTCATTTCATGGGGTGGGGTTCCTGACAAGATAAAAAATAAATAAAAACGCTAACTTAACCCTGAAATTCCCCCTTTCCCTGAAACTTTATCTATCCAGACGTGAGAGTCTGGCCTCATATTCCTGCTGCAACAGTGAAGACCTACTGCTTTAATCAGTCCTTTCTTGCATGAAGGACTCTACTCTCACTGTGAGCCAAAATAAGGCCTTCCTTTCTGAAGTCACTACTTGTCAGATACTCGGTGCTCACAGTGAAAGAAGTTATTAATAGACCCATAAAATCAATTCCTCCATCTCAGTAGAAAAATTTCCCATTGTTTTAATTATCTTTGGCCATCCAATATGTAAGTCATTTAAAATGTTCTATAGTCATTATTAATTCTTTGTTTGAACACCTATTACTTTTTCCCTTCTACTGAAAGTAGATTTTTTTCCTTACACGATATACCCTGATTACGGCTTCCCCTTCTGTCCTCCTCCCATCTCCTCTCTCACTGGATCTACCCCCCACCAAAGTCTCTCATTAGAAAACAAACAGGCTTCTAATGGATAATAAGAAAATAATATATAACAAGATGAAACAAAACTAGCACATAAGAATAAGACAAAACAAATGAACAAAAGGGAAAGAGCCCAAGAAAATGCACAAGAAATAGAGACTCAGAGATCCATTTGTTCACATACTCAGGAATTCCATGAAAACAATGAACGAAAAACCATAATGTATATGCCAAGGAGCTGTAAAGAGAACGAGGAAAAAAGAACCATATAAATAAAATAAAACAATATACAAATAAAATAAGATATATTTTTTTTTAAAAAAGGAAAAGAAATGCTCCAACAGATTATGAGACAATGAACCTCCAAAGACGCTGGTGAGTTTGCACTCTGTTGGTCATCTCCTACTGGGAATGCACATTAACCTAAAGAGCAGTTTGATTCCCTAGCAGGACTCATTTAGAGAAAAGCAATTTTTCATTTGTAAGTGGTTATTATTTGGATACTACTTCTGGGTTAGGGACGAAGACATGTGTGTGACATTATTTGCTAAACGGTCTTATTAATATAAAAAAACCCAGAGCCAGATATTGGGGTAAAATCTGAGAGATCAGAAAAGCAGAAAGAAGCCAGCCATATTCTTACCACTTGGAAATCCTTAGCCAAAGAGAGCTACTTCCTGTATACCCACACCTATATGCCTTTCTGTTCTGCATCTCACTTCCTCTCTTTGCCCAGTTACCTCACTTCCTGTCTGCTTCCTGTCTGTCTGTCCAGACTTCCAGACCTCTGTGGTTAGTGCTGGGATTAAAAGCATGTGCCACCGTGCCTGGCTCTGTTCCCCAGTGTGACCTTGAAATCACAGAGATCCAGATGGATCTCTGCCTCCCAAATGCTAGGATTAAAGGCATGTGGTGCCATTGACTGAATTCTATGTTTAATATTGTGGCTGGCTGTTTCCTCTGATCCTCAGAGAAGCTTTATTAGGGTGCACAATATTTTGAGGGACACAATATATCACCACACATGTGTCTACTTCACTCAGCTCTAAGAGCTTATCTGCTGCAGACCCTTGCAGGCTCTGTGCATGCTGGCTCAGTCTTTATGAGTTCTTAGGTTCTGCGGGGGAAATACATGGGCTGCAAAGAGGGTGCCGAGAGGAAGTTATTCAAATAGGTCTTAAGCTGTTTATGCAGAGAGTAGATAGAAATGATGCCAGAGGAAGTTAGTTTAAGTTGTTTACACAGAGAGTAGATATAAAGATGGTGCTGAGAGAAAGTTAGCTTGGGTTGTTTGTATGGAGATTAGATACAAATGGTGCCGAAGGAAGTTAGCTCAAGTTGTTTATGCTGAGATAAAATATTAAGATCAGAAGTGCATAAATAACTCGTAAACAAGGAAATGAGTGTAGGGTAACCTTGAAAATGATTGGTCAGTTTCTTCACTCCCTCTTAGGGTTCTGAGGTTTTTGCTATGAAAGAGGCTTACTGCCTAACAATAAACGAGTTCTCACTTGACCTGACTCTGAGTCTGATTTTCTCCAGGTAAGAGGAAGGCTGGGAAATGGGCAAGCGGCTCACTTACCTTTCCTTGGTTCTAGGCCACCTCTTCACAGGTGACCTAAGTTCCTGGTGGGGCAGGACCCCACAAGGTTCCTCAATCCTGTTGGTTCAGGGGACATTGTTTTCTTGGTGTTATTCATCCCCTCTGGTTCTTCCACTCTTTCTACCTCCCATTCTTCAGGGTTATCTGAGTCCTGAGAGGAGGGATTTGATAGAGATAGAATCCATTTAGGATTGAGTGTTCCAACATCTCTCATTTCTGCATAATGGCTGGCTTTGTGTCTTAGGTTTGTTCCCATCAGCTGCAGGAGAAAGCTTCTCCGATGATGGCTGAAGAGATACTGATCTAAGATTATAGCAGAATATCATTAGCAGCCATTTTATTGCTGCATTTTATCATCATCATCATCATCATCATCATATTTATTTTTAGTACAGTAATTTTTTATTTTACCCTAGGTCCCTGGGCTATCTAGTCTCAGGTTCTTGGTCACCCACGCACTGTTGAGTATATGTTCCATCTCATAGAGCAGACCTTACATTAAATCAGATATTGGTTAGTTACTCCCTCAAGTTTTGTGTCACTGTTAGATTAGCATATCTCACGGGTAAAACCCCATTGTGGATCAAAGGGCTTGTAGCTAGGTTGGTATCCACCTTTCTCCTTTGCTCTCATGTAAAGTAGAGTACCTTTCTGTACCAAAGGTGCTAGCACATAGGGGTAAATGCTCTCTGTAGAGGCATCTTGAGTTCTCTATGTTCAATGAGTTGTGCAGTTGTTGTCTTGAACAATAGAGCCTTGCTGTCAGTTTGCATAGAACAACTTGTAGTCTTGGCAACAGTCTTGGTTGGTTGAGTATTCCCTAGGACCCCTCTGGCCAACAACTCAATTAGATGTCACCTATTTGCAGTATTAGAAGCTTCATTTGGCAACAAGAGATTCCTGCCCAGTTGGGATTCTGTTTCCCCCATTTTTGGTAAATTCATGTAGATTGCCTTCATATATGTATATATTTTAAGAAATTTCTACTGTATTAAGTTTTCATACTACCCCTCAAATGGCCCTAATTTTAGCTGTTTCTTTTCACTCCCTTCCTACTCTCTGCTTGATCTTCCTGTTCTCATATTTCCCTACCGTGTCCATCCATAACTATCTATTCTATTTCCATTTCCTAGAAAGATGCTTCTCCTTTCCTTACCCTATACCCTATTTCTGTGGTTCTACAGACAATAGCTTGCTAATCATTGATTTAAAAGCTAATATACACATATTAGTGAATACATGCCTTATTTATCTTTCTGGGCCTGGGATACCTCACTCAGGATGATTTTTGTTTCTAGTTTTATCATTTACCTATGAATTTCATTTTATTAATAGTTGAATAATATTCTATTGTGTAAAGGTACCACATTTTCTTTATTCATTCATCTGTTGAGGGATATCTAGGTTGTTTCCAATTTCTGGATATTATGACTAAAACAGCAATGAACATGGTTGAGCAAATGTCTCTGTGGTGGGATGAACAGGCCTTTGGGTATATGCCAAGAATAGTACAGCTGGTTCTTGAATTAGATTGATTTCCCCTCTTCCTGAGGAACTACCATAGTGGTTTCTGTAAGTAGCTGTACAAGATTTTATTCTCACAGGCAATGGATGAGTGTCCCCTTACCCTACATCCTCCCCAGCATGAGCTGTCACTTGTTTATTGATTTTAGCCATTTTGACAGGTACACATTGAAATCTCAAAGTAGTTTTGATTTGTATTTCCCTGATGGTTAAGGATATTGAATATTTCTTTTAAGAGTTTCTCAACCATTTGAGTTTCTTGTATTTAAATTCTCAGTTTTGATCCATATCAAATTTTTAATTGGGTTATTTATTTTCTTGATAACTAGTGATTTTAGTTCTTTATATATTTTGAATATTAGCCTCCATCTGATATGTGGTTGGTAAAAATATTTTCCCATTCTGAAGGCTAATGCTTTGTCCACATGATGTTGTCCTTTGCCATGCAGCCTTTCAACTTCAAAAGGTCAGTTTATTTATTGTTGATCTTGGTGTCTGTGCTAATGGTTGTGGGCCATTATCATACGCTATTTTATGATAAAACATGCACTCACTCCTGATCTTTTAACTTTGGGGTCAAATAGTTTAATCCATATATAAAGGGACATTTGTGAATTAAACCAATTTATCTATATAAATTGATTAACACTGGTGTAGTTTTTAAAGACTTCAGTGATGTAATACAACACAAGAAAAAGAATAGCAAGATAAATTCTGTGTTTGGGCTGCCAGAAATTCAGAATCAGTATCAGCTGGCTCATCTCATAAGACATAAATAATACAAAAATACTTTGTTATATAACATAATATTCAGAGATTTTGTGGAAGAATTTCAAGATAACAAAACTAGTGGCTCATATTGAAATCATTCTGAAACATTAAGTGCCTAATATTTTTATTATATAGTTGTCCATGTTTAAATGGAATTCACTAAAATGCTTTCTTTTAGTATTATACATCATTTGATGAGCATTGGTGAATGTCTAAAGTGAAACACTCAAAGCAGGCATTAGAAAAACATAGGATGATAACAAAACATCATTATAATCTTTGTGTTATGCACTTTAGGTTACTTTTCCACCATGGCTTAATAAAATAAGGAATCATCTCAATCGAGAAGCAAACGGATTCAGAGTTTAAGTGCTATTTTCAAAGTTCTCTGTTCTTACAGAGAGACTTTAATCCTGGCTGTTTCAGTCAAAAATCTTTTAGTAACATTTCCAAAATAATTATTAGAATATTGAAGATTTTATCAGGAATGACTTACACAGTCACATAAATCACTACCTGAAGTACTCTCTACCACAGAACCTATCAGACTTGATTTAAAATGAAAAAGCTCTGTTGTTTTGGTTGCATCTATTAATGAAAATGAGAATTTTAAACAGTGACTATCCAGCAATTGTTAGAAGTACTGCCATTTGTTTTGTTGGTGCTCCATACAAATGAGTATTTAGAAAGGAGTGTTGTTTATTCTCTTATTTATCCCAGCTTAACTGTTACAAAATGCTATTGCTTCACAATCCTAGTGCCAACAAATAATGAGCAATTACCTAATACTAGGGTTCTAAATAAGACCTATACCAACAAACAGATGTTAGCAGTGTTTGGACTACTGGTTTTGCCTGCAGGAAGTCATTAAAAGATAAGTAGAAAATGAAGTCTGTTCCCTGGGTAGCAGAATTTCTTCCCTTCATAGCCGTACAGGGAGGATTACTTTTGGACAACAGCAATAATTCTTATATTAGATGGCAATCACTCTTGTTTTTATACACTCTGTGTAAATCAGTGTCAGGCAGGAGATATAATGCCATTCTCTATATTTACTTTTCAGCCATTTAAAAAAAGTAGCCATGAACAATCCAAAAAGTTTCCCACAGCCATACCTCTCAGCCAGTTTCCTAGTTCAGTCTGGCAGACTTATATTGTGGTCTATTTGTGTACTCTTAACGACTTCCCACTATTTCCAAAGCAGCATTATATTCCAGCTGTGCAGGCACTGAAGTTTGTATTTCAAATGGTTGATGGTTCGGAAGAAAGTCATGATTGAAACCAGGTGCACATCATTACACTTAATACTGAGCTCTTTTCTCTCCTACACCCTAGCATCTTAATGATTCCACAAGTAACTTCAACTCACAAGTTTGCAGTGACCTACATGAAGGTCTTTTCACTTATTCAGACTTAATTTGTTAAATTAGAAAAAAAATAAATTTTAGTCTTCTGTAGACAACATGGTTTTATTAACATGCACTCTGAAATAGTAATAAGGAACCCTTAGAGATGTCTAAGTCAATACATAAATACATACTAGGTGATTTTGTGTATTAGCAGTTATCTAACTACAATAAAGAAAATAGTATTTTGCTTTAGCAAAAACCAAGAAATATGGAAGAAGTTCCTGTTTGGAGTCTCAAATATTTAAAAATTGTATCACATTTATTTATTTGCATGTTTGTATATATTTCTGTCTGGAGTTTTAATTCTCTCCTTCTACCATGTGGATTTCAAAGTTCAAACTCAGGTTATCAAGTGTGATAGAAAGTGCCTTTGGCCACTGAGCCACTTTACCAGCCAGAATCAAGGTTTTCCAAAGATAAATTGCCAAAAACATGCCACTAATGGTTAGAACAATACAGCTATATCTTATGAATATTCTGTTCACAAGTAATGATTGAATTGTTCCCTTAAAATTGTGGAATATCAAATCTGTTTTCATGTACTTTTGAATTACTAGAATGATTAAAATAAAAATGGAGAAATAATAGTATTTTTATTTTTATGGCTTTTAAAGCTTATAATTTAATGCTCAGACTATTTTTATAAAAATTATACAGACCAAGTTACAAAAATAGTTTAAAAATCAGACAATAACACACACCATAAGAGTATGTGTAAATATATTTCTAAGCAGAAGAAAAATAAGATTATCTGAAACTGTGAAGCTTCTTTAGCTAAACACAGTACACCATTCACCATATAGGCAAAGATCAGTTATTTCTTAAGAGGACTTCAACCCATCAGGAAATAAGGACAACAAGACCTTATGAAATTACAGATTTTCTCCAGAATAACAGAAACTGTTAAGTGAAGAAGAGGCCAAAGAAAAGAAGAAAATTTTCACTGGCAGTATCTGTTAACTTGAAGTGCTTATGGAGCCTGTAAGCTAGAAAAGGGATGTTGAATAAGGGGAGTGGGGGGAGAGACTTTAATGGAAGAGACAGAGAAGTACATGTGTGATAGGAAAGTAGAGGGTTAGATATTGGGAATACAGATGTTTAAGTGGGTACAGGGTGTGAGGATGGGGGGATAAGTTGGACTTGGGAGTGTTAACCAAAGTAAAGGACATATGAAAAAGCCTAAACCTACTATATTTTAAGACAGTTAAAATATAGTTAAAGGTAGTTTCAAGAGAGGCCTCCTATACATAGAAGCTATAGGTTATTAAACAAAAATCTCACCATCAGATGTGGGATCTCTCCAATTATGGGTTGTTGATAAGGGTTGCACCAAAGACCATCAAAAAACATCACAGGCAATTGCTTTGTTGTTGGTTGCTGCTGTTGTTGAGGACATCAAACATTTTGGTTGCAGGAAATAGAGAAATCAAGGTGTAAATGACATAGAAGTTTCTTTTTTGCTAGTTACTTTCACAGTTCTGGAAGGTGTTATCTATGTGGGATGCTGGTGATAAAAATCATTTAAAAATCACACATATGTATGTACCATAAAATATAATATCAGTCTGGTAGGCAAGATGTGCCCACTGACTTAATAGTGGCATGGTTGTTATCTGGGTAACCAGTGGCTTTCTGATTGACTTTTGAGTCCATTTCACAAAATGAATTTATGCCTGGTAAGTATAAACCTGACCAAAAGCTCATGGCTTTGAAAGTCACATGCCCTAAGTAAACAAGGTGTTATTGTTTTGATATATGGACATGTTGTCCATTTGCCTTCTAAATATTTCTGTTTGAACCCATAGATTATTGCCAATTACAGAGAAGACTCAGGTTGATGATTTCTCACAGAAAACAACATTTTTCCTGTTTCAAAACATTCCTTTTAGGAAGTCATTTTATATTCTTGATTTCTTCCATTACAATCTCCTTGAATAATTAATATGACTTTTAAATTTAACTGCAATCATATGTGAAGTTGAACTACAAAATTTTAATTTCACATTTCAGAATGGGAAAAATATGTGTTTGTCTTCCCTACTAAACTTTGATTTATTTCTGCATTCCTGCTTTAAGTTCATAAAAGCTGAGGACTAATATTTAATTTACATTTTATATCATCAAATTGTTATTGTATTCATAATAGTAAAATTGATGTTTCAATATATAAAATTATAATAGATATTTTACTTTTATAAGATTAAAATAACAAACACTCTACTATGATTACCAAAAATAGAAATAGAATTTTTGATTTTTATTTAATGTAATCACAATAGTTTTTATTTTTGTATGTAATGATATGTTAATGATGAAGCTTTAATAAATGGTTAAAATACAGTAATCAGCTACAATAACTTATTTCTCTGTTATACAAAATGTGGTGGTTGTAGTGTTGTCCTGGTGTCAGAAACCCAATTTGCTCTCCATCTCTGCTTCTCCAACTCTTCTACTTTTAGTGGAAGGGGATGGAGACTGTGAGAAATGTGTTTGCGCTCTTCAAGAGTCCTGTTCTAAAAGAGATCACATTATTTCCCTGAATAATTTATGGGACTCACTAATCACTTGACCTTGGCTGTTTGCAAGGAACGTGAGAAAGAACTGACCATTTCCTAATAGCCACTTGTCAGAAAAGAACTCCACAGATTTGTAGTTATAATGAAATATAATAAACACAAGTTTAAATACTGGAGTCTTTCAAGGACAGGCACATATATGTACACATTATGCACAATTGTTCAATGTGTAACTGTTGGTATCTTGAATCTCTTATATATTGTATATCTCTTTTTAGGTATATGGTTGAAAACAGTTCAATTTCATGCTTAGTCTCTTCATTGTTTTAGCAATTTCTTTTTTATAATTTTTTTTCATTTATTTTATATAGTGACCACTTTCCTTTCCCTCCTTTCCTCTTGTTCCTCCCAACCACCACCTCCTATCTACCCCATCCTCTCCCCATCCATTCCTCCTTGGGGCAGCCCTCCCATGGGAATCAACAAAAGCATGGCACATCAAGTTGAGGCAGGACCGAGCTCCTCCCCCTGCATCAAGGCTAGGAGAGGCAACCCAGCATGGGAAATATGTTCCCAAAAGTCAACTCAAGTGTCAGGGACAGGCCCTGGTCCCTCTGCTAGGAGCCCCACAGACCAAGCTACACAATTGAAGTTTATTCAAATTATTGTATAGTCATCACACTACTATTGTGGTGGACGCCAGTAGCATTTGTTCAAGAAGGCTGAGTCAGGAGTCGCCAGACAGACACAGAGGAAGCAAGATGTGAAAGCAGAACTGAGAAAAGGTACCAAGCTATGTGGCTAAACATAAATAAGAATTATGGGTTAATTTAAGTGTAAGAACTAGTCAATAGCCTGAGCTAATGGCCGAGCAATTTTAATTAATATAAGCTTCTGAGTGATTATTTTATAAGTGGACTGCGGGACCCGGAGAAAACCTTGCCAGCTACAGTACCCAGAACCTATTCTTTCACCTTATAAAATTGAAACTGTGCTAGTCAGTAGAGGCGCACGCCTTTAATCCCAGCACTCGGGAGGCAGAGCCAGGTGGATATTTGTGAGTTCGAGGCCAGCCTGGTCTACAGAGCGAAATCTAGGACAGGCACCAAAACTACACAGAGAAACCTTGAAAGTGTGCTCATTAAGTTAAACTGCCCCCACTGCCCCTGAGATTCTTTAGTGACTGAAAAAGGAGAATGATGTCACAGAAAGGAAGGGACTCAAGGTGTGAGGTGTCAAAGATGCTGAGTAGCATGCTATCTCATGACAAAGCTGCTTTGGGAAGAGGAGTTATCAGAGGAGCCAGGGCTGTTAGGTCCATTCATGACCAGGAGGGACTTAGTTGATAAAAACATTACAGAATGAACCTGGGAAAAAATGGAGGTGACCTGGACCTGTAGGTCCCTGATTTGTGGCAGAAGGCTGTATTGAAGTCAAACTTCCTAGCCATAGCCAGGCCAACTGAAGGCAGTCTGTAGCTGGGAGCCAGACTTGGCCGGGGTTCATCGGACCTCTGTGCAGAAGGTGACTGGCTGAAGCTAGACTAGGTACAAATGGGGACAGAATTGGAGATGCCAACTGGTGAAATGAGAGATGGGATCCCCGGTGGCATCGATATTGCTGCTTCCAGAGCAAAAGTGTGTGAGATAATTCTAAGAACTGGAGAGTTGCTTCCAGATAGAAATTCCTGGAAAGAGGCTAACCTGGGAAGTTTCAGCAATTTATTTTAAGACTCTTAATCTTAATTTTAGTGAAGCTAAAGTAATGTTTCTGTTATGTATAAAGATATGTTTCCTTTCAAATATTTCCTGAAAGTGTCATAAATATTTACTCTTAAGTTTCTTTTAGGATTTTATTAATTTTATGATTTAAAGTATTACATATTTAAAATTATTTTTATATTCTAATATTGTGAATCAAAGTTCTTGATTTTATTTTTACCCTCTTATGAATGTCCTAATTTTTTATCATTATTTCTTGGAAACACATTCTTTTCTCCTCTACCAATCTCTTTCCCCCTTATTCAAAGCCAATTTTTTGAATTGTATGGCTTTCTAGACTTTATTTCATTTCATAGACTGGTTAGTACTTATCTTTAGATTAATCCTAGGTACTAACCAGTAAAATCCCTCCAATTTGTGTGTGTTTCTGGAAGTTATGTTGTATATTTTAATTTATTCTCTTCTCTATAAATGTTTGCTAACACTGTGATTAGAACTATGCCATGAAATGGACATGAATGGATAATATAAAGTTGGATCTTTCTTTTTTTTACCAAAATTGAAAATTCTTGTCATTTATTTGAAAGTTTAGACAGTTTACAATTAATGTAATTAATATTATCATTTGGTTCAAGTCAGTACTTAGATTATTCTCTTATTTCCCTCAACTGTTTGGCCTTCTTCTCCTTCTCCTTCTCCTTCTCCTTCTCCTTTCCCTTCTCCTTCTTCTCCTTCTTATAAACTTTGATGAGTTATTTGAGTAAATGGATTTACCAAAACAAAATTTTGGTGATTCATATGACATTAGCGAAAAATGAAGACATAAACAATAGAATGATATAAAATGTTTGAGTCTGTTATGACCAGAGATTACTAGCTAAAATAAATAATAGGTATTTGTGCTAATGAGTCCTATTTAAAAAATGCTTCAGCTAGTTTTTTAAGAAAAATGGACAAAGGTGGGAGTGATACAGGGATCATGGATGGATTTTTCAGAGACATAAACATTAAAAAAAGACATATACTTGAAATGTATTTGTCTTTTTCCAACATAATATTTTTATTGATTCTTTGGGAATTTCACAGCATGCACTCTGATCAGTCACTTCCCAGTCTTCCCATGTCTGTCCTCCAACCCTTGTAACACCTCCCAAAACTAAAAAAATAGAAAAAAAAATGTTCAATTTGTGTTATCTATATAGTCACTGGAGAATGGTCAAACTCTCAGTGGCCTGCCTCTTAAATAGAACTGAGTTCCCCCTTCTGCATCCCCCTACCAGGAGCCATCAATAGTGGAGAACTACACTTCAGCATCCTCATCACAGTTTTTAGGAGTTATCATCAATGGCTTCCATGTCCTCGGTCTGTACTGCAGCCTGAAATGTATTTATCTAAAGAAGTTCTGTTGATGTTGAGCGAATGTGAGAAAATACTGAACACAGGTAATCTCTGGGGTAGAGATGGGGCAATATATCTCAAAACATTGCTGGTCTATAAGAGTGAATATATATGTATGTATGTATATATATATATATATATATATATATATATATATATATAGTCAGAAACAAATTTAAAATAGGAAGTGTCAGTGAGAATGAGTGAAATCTGATTCCTTTCATATTGGTGATGGAAATGCAAAGTGGAGCAGTTGTTTGCTGTGGGATGTTCTGTATGCTAGGAATATGTGTTACTCTGATTGGTTGGTAAATAAAATGCTGATTGGCCAGTAGCCAGGCAGGAAGTATAGGCAGGATAAGCAGATAAGGAGAATTCTGGGAAGAGGAAGGCTGAGTAAGAAGACGCCAGCCCGCTCTCCAGGGAGCAGCATGTAATGACACACAGGTAAAGCCATCAACATGTGGTGACATATAGATGAACAGAAATGGGCTGAGTTTAAGTGTAAGAGCTAGTCAGTAGGAAGCCTGAGCCAATGGCTGAGCAGTTTTAATTAATATAAGCCTCTGTGTGTTTATTTGGGACTGCGGGGCTCAGGGAGCCAGGCAAGACTAGAAAAACTTTCAGCTATAGTTTCTAACAGTACAGCATCCTCTCAGAAAATCATGGAATTACTGGATGATCACAGTGCTGTTTGATTCAAACACACTCCTTGTTTGAATACTTAGTGCTTAGATGGTAGGACAGTTTGGATGGTGTGGCCTTGTTGGAGGAGGTGTGCACTGGGACTGCGCTTTGTTGTTTCTTGTTCTCTCTGCTTCAGGGTTGCAGATCAAGATGTGAGCTCTCAGCTCTTCCTTCACTCCACCACAATGGAACCTAATCCTCTAAAACTGAAAGCCAAATTAAATGCTTACTTTGATGTTTCCTTGGTCGTAGTGTTTTATCAGAGCCACAAAAAAAAATGTAACTAAGCCAATCCAGAAATGTACTTCAGTGCAAGAAAAAAAAAAATCTGAAAATCAGGCCCAGGGAGATATTTTTATTTTCATATCACAGCAAAATGTTCACAACAGCCAGAAGATGAAAACAATTTACACTTGTCCACAGAACAATAAAATAGAAAAATACAGTATGGATTTTGTATAAAACAGAATGTATTTTGTCTTTAAAAGGAGGGCAGTTCTGACACATTTTATAAAATGAATGAAACCTGAAGATATTTTGCTAAGTAGAATAATCCCATTTAACATTACTAAGTACACTGAAATTCCAGCTATGTGAGCCATGGAAAGTCGTCACATTTGAAAACTGAGAATGCAGCACAGCAGCGTCAACATCTTCAGAAGAGGGAGAAACGAGGACTTGCTTAATAGTTGCAGAGTTTAAGTTGGAAAAAGTGACAGAATTGTGGGGATAGATTGTGGTAATGGCTGCACAATATGAATATATTTAATTTCACAAATTGTATATTAAAATGATTTAACTAATGTGTGTATGTGTGATGTATTTTAAAACATACATATTTATTCCAAGAAAGTAACAATGTGTTACAGTATAAATGACTGTTTCTGTCTGAATGTGACCAATTCCACACCTTATTAAAAGGTTGATATTTAATCATCTACTGAAATATTTTTGGAAATAAAAGTAAAAAGAAATAAAATCTTGCTGCTAAGTAAGATTTATTGATTGATTGATGAATGGATGGATGGATAGATGAATGGATGGATGTATTCTGTGTGTGGACATAAAAATAACTGGGTTTAGAAAGATGACTCAACAGTAAGAGTACTTGCTGTATAATTACAGGGATCACAGTTCTCATCTTAGTACCTAGATAACAAGCTGTGGAGTTCTGCAAAGCCCAGCTCCAAGAGATGTGTGGCACTCTTCAGGCCTCTGAATACAAATTGGGGCACAAACACCCTCTTTTTCTCTGCCTGTTTCCCCCATCTCTCTGCTCTCACACAGAAGTAAACATTAGATAGATAGATAGATAGATAGATAGATAGATAGATAGATAGATAGATGATAGATGATTGATACATAGATAGACAAATGAATAAATATATCTTTAAAAAAGTTTAAAAGAAGATAAACTGGGGCCTGGGGAGACAACTTCATTGAAAAAGTACCTGGCTTTCAAAGACAAGAACCTGTGTTTTGATCCCGAGCACTCGTGTAAACATTCAGACATGGTATCTAATGACTTTAATACCAGCTTTGGAGGGAGGTTGGAGGGAGCATGGGAAGGGGATGGACACAGGTAGATCCTTGAAGCTGAGCTCATTAGCCAGTCAGCCTACCAAACAGATGGTTCAATGAGAGATGGTGTCCCGAACTAAAGGAGGGAACCATCAAAGAAAAATGCTTTGATATCAGACATGTAGACATGTAGACAAATGTGCATGCACATGTGAACACACTAAACAGAATATCACAGACACAAACACTTGCATAACATCCAAAAATACAAATATCTATTTCACACAGTATCATAATGCATCTTTTGTATCAAAAGTGAAGTTATACATCATGGTTTAGAATACAAATGGATAAGTATATGTTATTACAACAAAATAAATTATAAAGTTTCTATGATCATTATTGTTTCTGTAATTCCTGAGCCAGTGAATTTTACTATCACCAGAAGCTACTCTCATTCCTTATGGTAATAAGAAATATTAAATGCATATGATTATGAAAATGATTGAAATTTTACTGGGATGTTAGCTGGGAAATTTCCGTGATACAGAGGAAATGGCATTTCCTCACTTTCCTCCTTGGCTTTTTCTTATGCTGGCCTTTAACAGCAAGGAAAGAGGGTGAGAGACAGAGCCATTTCCTGCTGGCTGCAAAATAGACATTACCTACTGTCTAGCATCTCTCAGGTGGGAAAAGAATACATGTGTACTTCCTTTTCAACAAAAGATCATTATTAGCTTGTTCTTACTATCCCTAGTTCAGCCAAATCCTAAGTGCTTGAAGGTCAATTCTGTTAAAAATATTTTTTTGTGGTCTGTTTATAAAGGTCAGCAAATCCACACTGCCATAATTTTTCAAGGTTACTGTATGAATCTGTTATTAAATGGATGTGATTTCTTTTGACATCACTTAGGATTTCAGAAATTCTTCTCTAGAGAAGCTTCAAGTCTCAGGCACTCTTAGCCTGTGTTTGCTGAAGAGCTGTACTGGCCAAATGAAATGCAATAATCAAACTCATGTGCTGACATCTGCTTATACATTACCACACCACAATGTGGCTTTCCTGTCATAATATTTATAATGATTTATTTTCTAATTTTGACAGAGAGTGAAGTATAAATATTCATGGGCTGCTGCATTTAGGTAGCCCCAAAGGCCTAATCTTCCATTTAGAAATAGTATATTTTCTAGCTTAGGGAAATCATGTTATCAGAGACATTATTGGGGAAAAACAAAAACCTGAAATTAATCTTTTGGTTTTACATTTATGCATTTGTAATTTATTAAAATAACTAAGAATGTCCTGATCTCATAATGGAATAGAAAAAGATCTTTTTTTCATCTCATGGCTATGCAAAGGCTGAATCCTACTTTTGAAAATTATGACACAGAAGCATGAAACTGATGAGTGTGTTGCCATAATTTAGAAATATCAGTTAATAGTACACAAGTGGTATGATAACATGTACTTTTCCATTTTTATCCCATTTGTTATATTTTTTTAAATTAAATCATTTAGTCCTGTGTGTGTCATACCATACACATGACAATAAGAAGAAAATCTGCAGGAACCTGCAGTTCACTCCTTCTACACTGTGGGTCATGTTGGCAAGCATCTTTACCCACTGAGCCATAACACCGGCTCACATTTTAAATCTTGATTTGTAACCTATTCATTAATTTTACAAAATCATATACATATAATATTCAATCATAGAAAGACCACCAGGAAACTATGTGGTTATACAAATTGTGGTTGGAAAACTAAGCGAATATTTACTCGTATGTTTAAAATCAAAATGAATGAACACAGAACCTTATTTACTAATTAGTGTGTTAACTCTCTTATGACCACTGATTTATCTGTCAATTTCTGTGATGTAATACTTCATGATGGACTATATACATGTTAGAGGAATGTTAGCTTTCTCCATGCCCCCCTGCTAAGGTACAGCAGGTCCACTGAGGAGACACCTGAGGACCTTTCTCCGACTGATATTTCTAGGCTTACTCCTGTTCTCACTGAACTGTCATGGGCCAGTGTTGACCTTTTTTTAAATGGTTGCTGCCTTTTAAGCCGCAGCTGTCTGAGTCAACAACTGCAACTCCAATTCTAGCAGCAGCCGTTAGGCAGAAAGGGCCATAGCAGGAGGGAAATCTGTTCCTTCTGGCTCCATCTCTCGCAGAGCTCCGAAGCAAACTTAACTAAGCCTCTCTCCCTCTAAAGAACTCAGGATTCAAAGGTTATGGTGGAATTCTGCTCTTCAGAAGCTGACTAGCAAGTAGCTCACCTCCACTCCTTGCTCCCCTCCTCCAAAAAAGCCCCCATGCTTCTCCTCTCCCCTCTTTATAAAACCATTTCTCACCTGGCTCCTCCCTACCACTTCCCTTCAGCCAGTTGCTGATGTAGCCTCCTGACAGCAGGTGAATTTTATTTAATCAAACACATCTTTGTATCATTAAACAAATCTTCCAGAGCATAAACAAAAGCAACACACCTTGAGATAATATTCTACAATAGGCCAGTTATCAAAACAGAAAAACAGAAAGAAATCAATGCTACTTTTAGTATGTTAGTTTATTTTCTCAACTTCAGAAGATAAAGAAAAAAATTATTTACTCTTGTTTATAGAATAGTATGCTTTTCAATTTTATTTAAAAATTGTTCATTTCTCAGAACAAAAGTAAAACCATTTTTTAAAAGTTTTAATCAAAGTGATTGGCTAGTGTTTTTAATAGGTAACATACTTATTAAATATTTACTTATTTTTAATGATGATAACATTACTTTTCCCTTTACCCTGTAACTTTGTGATTAGTGTTGAGTAGCTTCATAATGACAGCCATGTCTTCTATCATCTTAATGTGCAACAGAAGTTATTTATTTATTTATTGAGAATGAAAATATTCTCTATATTTTATGAAAGATGTGATGCTCATCATCCCAATGTAAAGTCAATCCAAATGTTGGGTTACTCCAGGCTGTGTGTCAAGTGGTAGTATGGATACTAGGGCCTGTTCAGTATTGATGTAGTTTTGTAATACTATTATGTCTTTCCAATGTGAATATACTTGTATAGTTATTTAATTATAACTACTTTCAAACAAATAGTGTATAGCTTGATGTGATAAAAGCCATACTTTTATTTAAAACATGTGTCTTCAGAAGTTTTATGTTTCATTTTCTCTAAAATCAAGAAAATATTCAGTACCTTTTAAAGAATTTCTTGAGAACACTGTGCTAAAGGAAAGAGGGTTGACTTGATTTTCATGTTGTACTTCCTATGGAGTCTTAATAAGCAGATAAACCACCTGCTGACTTAGACAACAAGGTCACTACTTCAAATCACTTCAACATTTATATATTGGAAATATTTTTGTCTATAATTTTTAGAGATACAATATTTTCAAAATTTATTTGGAGGAGAAGGTGTGATATCTCTGTGGGTCAAAACACTTGCTGTACATGCCTGATGATGCAAGTTCTGTCCTAGAACCTGCAGGAAAATGCAGGATGCTGTGCCCTACATCTGTCATCCTACATCAGTGCTGGGAGATGGGACCTGAAGACAGGAGCATTGCAGAGCTCATAGGCCAGTAAGCCTGGAGTACTCAACACAGCAAAAGAGATTGTGCTACAGGGTAGATGCATTTCTAAATGGTCTTATTAAATAAATAAAAACACGGAGCCAAATACAGGGGTGAAAGCCTTAGATCAGGGAAATAAGGAAAGCCACCTGTCAACCTTACCTCACCAACTGTGCAGCTTCCAAATGGACATTTCTTCCTGTCTTACCCACGCCTTTATTGCCTTGCTGTTCTGCCCTCTCATTGGCTATCTTAGCTCAGCTAACTCACTTCCTCTTCCTACACAGCCTTGTCACTTTCTGTCTGTTTGTATAGACCTCCAGGCCTCTATGGTTGGTACTGGGATTAAAGGCATGTGTCACCATGCTTGGCTTTGTTCCCTAGTGTGGCCTTGAACACACAGATCCTGCCTGCTAAGGGATTAAGGGCATATGCAGCCTGACTTCTTGTTTACTTAAAATGGCTGGCCTTTTCCCCCTGATCTACAAGCAAGTGTTATTTATTAACATACAAATAAAATATCACCACATTTCAGCACAAATAAAATATCACCACACTGCAGCAATGTGGAGAGAATCAACTCCCCAAATGTGTGTTCTGATCTTTACATGTGCGAATACTCATAATCTTAAGGTTGTATACACATATATACTATTCCCTAAAGAAATAATGAAAAAAATTAAAATAAAATTTAAAAGATAATTTATATGGTATTTATAAACTGTAAAAAGGTCCATTTTTGGGGAGTAGCCCAAATATGTACATTGGAAGGAATGCATTATCCCTTTTAAAACAGAAAAACATGGGATTATTTTTAAATAATTGGTCTTTTACTTTGCTTTTAAATGTCCCTTTTTCATAACTGTGAATTTCTTTTTCACTCCTCATATGAAGATGGTAATGTGGCATTATAAACCATATGGGCCACATTAACTGATCAACAGTAGCAAAGATTTTCTTTGTTAGAGTAGCTTGAAGTCACTTCTTCCATATTTCACTTTGAACTTGAGTTGGGTTCCACAGTGTTTAGTGAGAGATCTCTCTTGTATTTTTTTCCTAATATAGTGTTCACTCACATAATAATTTTTTGTCATAACTCACTATGTTTTCTAATATATTATTTTGGGATAAGTACTAAATTATTAAAATAATCAAAATTTTCCCCCCCAAAAAAAAGGTCTAGAAAAGAGAACTATACCATCTGGTAGACATTATATAGCCATTTATACAGAATTAGCTCTGTGAAGCCTACAAAGAATAACACCTGTTCACTAACCTATAATTATTATCTTATTTACCATATATTATTACAGTTGACTTCTGCATTGTATTCTAAAAGAGGCAAAGTAAAAGGTAATCATTTCTTGGTTTTACTGTTTTTATACTCTATTTGTGATCTGCCTTAAATATTGCACCAAGCTTTTGTGCAGAAAGAAGTCATGGTTTTGTGGAAAAAATTTCAGTGAAATATCCACAGTCCCATATCTGGGTTTTGTGCTACTTCCCTGTGTCAAAAAGCAGTACTCAACTGATATTTAATTGGTCTGCCTTCAAGATCCTTATCCCTGGCCTCTTGGAAAGGAAGCTGACAAACTGCCCCTCACAATCTCCAGACTGTCTTAGATCCTCCTGCTGTCTGTCTAACCGACAGTGTATTCAACCTTCTTTTTTTTTTAAGAGAAATGATTTTTTATTTCAATTTAAGCATTTACATGTGACTTAGATGTAAAAAAAAAAGAGAGAGAGAGAGAGAGATATCGATTTGTTGATCCCTTGATACATTTCAGGTCCCATGCTGCTTAAACTTTTAACCACAATGAGTTTGATTTTAATTTTTTTTGATACTATTATTTTAATTTTGTTTATTTACTTTTTAAATTTTTTTTTAAAATTTTTATTTTGCAATACAATTCAGTTCTACATATCAGCCACAGATTCCTTTGTTCTCCCCCCTCACCTTCCCCCCAGCCCACCCCCCATTCCCACCTCCTCCTCAACCTTCTATATGGCAGCTCCAACCTCCAAAACCTTGTTTCAGAGGCCTGATGGAGACTTCTAGCTGACTGGTTGTCTAGCCTTGCCAGCTCCTCAGCATCATCCCTTCCACTTTGTTAAATTAGGCAGGAAAGTCTTTAAAACTGGTTCAGTTTCCAATAGAAGGAGAATTAGAGTCCTCTGCTCCATCATAGGAGCTTCAAAATATCTGTCTCTATTCTACCCACCACAGCAAATTTGCTGAACACTATTGTGTTGGTGCAGAGAAGTGGAGGATTGTCCAACTTTGATTCAGGGACATAGCCTAGTGAAAAATCTCAGCCTCCCCTTTCCAGCTCTAAGACTAAATGACGCTGCTCTGTCTTTCAATTTTCTCAGTTTAGGAATCATATCTTCCCCAGACACTAGCTCTACTTAATGTGATAACATTGATGAGCCCTGTAATACAGGTTTGTAATCCTATCTACTCTACACAGGACAGTGTATCAGGAAGATTGCAGATTCAAGGCCAACATGGGTAATTCTGTAAAACCCTAGGTCCAAATAAAATGTAACAAGTAAAAATTAGTAGTTGTGACTGAGAATGTAGTTGTTTAACATGTATGTTATGGAATTTACTAGCTGATACTAAATACTAAAAACAATCAACCTTCACAGTGCAACTTAAAATAGAATTGTTCCTATTTTGGTTTTAAAACACAAAAAAAAATTGTCATTAGGGATTAATTCATTTTTCAGAGCTGGCACTATCAAGACAAGTTAATAAACTCAAGCTGTAAGTTTCAGTCATGTTTTTCTGACATGTCATTTGTTAAGAAGCTTGAAAGTATGAGAAAGAAAGGATCTTAGTATTTTTACTAAGTATCAAAATAACATAAGCAATGTAACTTGGGAGGCAAAAGCAGGTGGAGGTCTGCGATTGTGAGGCCTGTGAGGTATTCAGTAAGTCTAGTCCTTTGAGGGATACACAGTGAGACACTGTCTCAAAAACAACTAGGCATCCAAACAAACACCACTATAACTTTGATTTTTAGAAAAAATTAATATAGTCATTGTATAAGAGAATACCATGCTGTGGTCATTGACATGAAATTTAGGTTACATTCACCTCACTGGTAATTTATTAAGAACCTTATGTGTACCAAATTCAGAATTCAAGGAATCTGAAAAATGTTTATATATACACTCTGCTGTTAAGAAATAAGCCTCTGGCAGTCTAGAAGTAAATTAACTCTCATTATCTCTCCAAGGGCACTGAGAAGCATTACTTTTACATTAATGTAATTTTCTTTTTGATGCCATCATTATGGTTATCAATGGTTGATAAATGACCACTGCCCATTGTCACACCTGCTACATCACCCCGGAAAGCAGAAAATATAATGCTGTTGGGCTCCTCGAAAGGTTAATTTACATTTCTGCAATCATGATTGTCAGTTAGAGGGGGTTTTGGAGGGCTGAATTACTGTGATTACTATTTGCTAGAAATTATGCAAATTGTATTAAAGTAAAGTGGAGGAAAAATGAATTTAAGCTGAATTTGATTTACCCTAGTGTTATTAATGATACAACCTAGAGTGCAAACAAAAACTCCCATAGAATAATATTCTAATTTAAATGTAAAGGTTACAGAGGACAAGGAGAATGCCTGTTCACAGAACATTTTTACTGTAGCAGTGTGGTTTTGAGCAGAGTACAGTTAAATCCTGTGTCTGAATGTCTTATAATTTACAAATAATTCCAGCCTATTATTTTAACCAAAAATTTGAATATTTAACATAGATAGATACTTACATGCCTAGTGTATTATTTACCTTTCTATTTACTCATAAAAATCTGTTGACTCCAATAATTGTTCATTTCTGGAACTCAACTTGTAGCAATATCATCAGTGTATCAGTTCATGAATTTTTAATATATAGCTCATTATTTTGAGGTTTTTCTAAATCTAACTGTACTGAATTGTCAAGAATACTGACGTACTTCTCTTCATTCTTACTGAGAGTAATTTATTTTGTTATTTAGATGACATAAGGAGTGAGTGAAAGCATGCAGAAGTTAAACTAACTAACAGAATTGCTAATTATTTTCTGTGGTTCCAATAATTTAAGATCTATGTTCATAAGAATAAATAAAACTCAGTCAAACTATATTTGGCTATATGTGAATATGATATCACTAGGTCAGTTAATATAAATGGAACTGTACCAAAACATTGAAGGTACATTTTATGATGAACAGTACTAAACCTTTTAAAACTCATTTATGAAGTTAAACCAGAATAAATATAGTCATGGAATATGAGTTTGGTATGAACTGCTATATCTACTTTCTGTGTAACATCAAAGATTATACCGGATGAGTATGTATGTGTTTGTTGTAGTTTGAATATGAAGTGGCACTGTTTTGGAATGTTTTAAACATTGGGTCTTGAGGTTTGGTAGCCCAGCCCCTCTTCCTATTCATGTTTTTTGCTTTTGACTGCAGCTGAAATGCAACTAGTTGTTTCAGACTATCTATAAATCCAAAATAAACCCTTACTCATTTAAGATGCATATGTGAGGTATTTGCTTATGATAGGAAAAATAACTAATACCATGTTATAGATTCAAGTTTGAAAGAAAAAATACATCAACTGTGCTGATTAATATTGTCAACTTGAAGGGGTTTAGAATAATACGAGCCAAATAAACATGTTTTATGGAATTATCTAGATTAAATTAGCCTCTGTAGGATTATTAGATTACTATAATTCCTTAATGTTGCTGGAGAATTTCTCTCCAACTCCCGCCACCAAGTCCGGCCAGTCTCAGAGCCCACTTATAAAATAAACACATAGACTCTTACATTATTTAAACTGCTTGGCCATTAGCTCAGGCCTGTTATTGTCTAGCTCTTACTCTTATATTTAGCCCATTTCTATTAATCTTTACTTTGCCACGTGGCTTGTGGCTTACCGGTACTTTACATCTTCCTTGTCCTGATGGCGGCTGGCAGTGTCTCTCTCTCAGCCTTCCACTCCCCAGAATTCTTTTCCTTGTCCCGCCTATACTTCCTGCCTAGCCAATGGCCAATCAGTGATTTATTTACTGACCAATCAGCAACATACTTGACATACAGACCATCCCACAGCACTTCCCCTTTTTCTTTTCTTAAAAAGGAAGGTTTTAACTTTAACATAGTAAAATTACATATAACAAAACAATTATCAAGCAAGAATTACAGTTACAATATTAAAGAAGAGATCCTATCTATCTTATATTTGTAAGTTTAAGGTTTTATATCTACCTTATCTTTTATTATAACTAAGGAAAATTGTAAGTATCTAGTCTTTAACCACATCAAAGACCTCAGAAGGATATATTACTACCTGAGAAATGGAGAAGGATATAAGCAACTTTTAGGAGTCTTGTAGGGTAGACAGAGACAGCTGGCAGCTTGGACAGTCATTCAAAGTTCTCTTGTAAAGTTGGGGCATCTGTCTTCAGCCCACAGGCCTAGAGTCTCTTATTCAGTTTTCTCTGTGTCCTGTAGAATGTCTGGCAGTTTTCTCTGCAAAGCAGGAACCTGAAGGACCATTTTGTCAAGCAAAGTTCAGTGGTCACCTTTGTATGGGTCCTGCATGTCCAGTTGATCAGGCAGTCCAGGCAAGAACAGTTTCTTGCCCAAATGGCTATTTTTGTCAAGGTGAAGATAAACTCTGTATGGAGTGTCTTCGATGCCCATCCTCCTCTCTGAAGTAAATCGGTGCTGTCAGGAGCAGACATGTCTCACTGTCCAGAATGTCTAAATTTTTAAAACATTTTAAATGCCATATTCTGTAGGTCTTTGAAGTGTTTGAAGACTACCTATCTATCTGAAATATAACTATGTATACCTAGAAGACTTAACTAACATGGCTACAAATATGATTATCATAGATGATTAATTATTAATCTATTTTTTAATTATCCATTATAATTTTAAATGAGTTACATAAACATAATACCTCAAACAAGAATAGAAATATATATACAGTATAACAAAATTAAGTTTAAATTTGTATCAATAAACTAAAATCTATAGCAATGTAAAACATTTTAAACAAGTTGTTACTCTTTAAAAGTAGGTTCATTAATCTACCCTTTCATCCTATCATATCTAAACTATCCCCTTTTTTTCTTTAGAAAGAGATTGTATTTATAATCAACCTGCTTTAAATAAAAATATTGGTTTTTGTCTGTCCCACACCAGAGGGCTCTTCTGATTTGGGACATAAGAATCTCTTAACCATTTTTTTTTTTTTTGAGCAATATGTCTGGGTTTAGAGGGGGAGTGAGCCAATTCCATCTCTAAAGCCAGCTTGGTATATTTGGGAATTTGGGCGTAGCTTCTCTTACTACTTCCTGCTGGAGGGGGGCGCTGTATCTTCTGGAGACAGAAAGAAAATTTTAGGATCATGGAGTAGTCCGTGAGGCTGTATATCTGAGCCAGTTGACTTGAAACCATTCTGGATGTTGAATCATCTGGGCCATGGTGTCATTGGAGACCTTTCAGGGGGTCTTGGCTGGTCAAACCTGATGTATCTTAATCTGGAACAAATCCATAGTCTCTGGCTTTCTGTGGAAACAAGAGCAGAGACTCTTTTCCAAAGCAACATATCCTTATATCCAAATTTTGAAGTCAAGGTACCTTTAAAATATACATTTTGGCATAACTCAACAGCTTTTACAATCAAATGTTTTTCTGCAGTTACGAATATCAAAGAGAACATACTCCAGATTCTCTGTGTGGTAGTCATCTTTACGTGGCTTATTTTTTATACTACCTTTACTGTCTCTTTAAAGACTTTATTTTTTAAAACTATGTATTTGTTTCTATAACTCTATATATCACTTTTTTTGTCTCTTTTTCAAGCCTACGTATCTTTTACACACATTGTAAACTATTACATCTGAATCTGTCTTATTGTGAATCTATTGCCTTAAATTGCAGCAGCTGTGGCTGCTGGCTCCGCCCACCTCAGCTTCCCAACATGGCTACGTTTACCGCCACCATAGGGTGGGTCTATGCTTTTATCCAAGCAGCGTGTAGCCCAAAAACCTCTTTTTTTGTTTTGTACCTGCAAAGGCTAAATCCACCACTCAGCTTAATGTGCCACTTGCAGAGCCCTCATTCCCGCCATACGGCGGCAGGTTGAGCGCACACGCTGGGAACCCGCCAGTAGCTCAAACCTGCAGCTGCCGCTCATTTGAGAGAGACAATTAGGAACTGTTTTTAGCTCCATTTTAGAATCTTTTTTCTCAGTTTTTAGGTGGAAACTCTTGCCACCACGTTGGACGCCATTTGTTGCTGGAGAATTTCTCTCCAACTCCCGCCACCAAGTCCGGCCAGTCTCAGAGCCCACTTATAAAATAAACACATAGACTCTTACATTATTTAAACTGCTTGGCCATTAGCTCAGGCCTGTTATTGTCTAGCTCTTACTCTTATATTTAGCCCATTTCTATTAATCTTTACTTTGCCACGTGGCTTGTGGCTTACCGGTACTTTACATCTTCCTTGTCCTGATGGCGGCTGGCAGTGTCTCTCTCTCAGCCTTCCACTCCCCAGAATTCTTTTCCTTGTCCCGCCTATACTTCCTGCCTAGCCAATGGCCAATCAGTGATTTATTTACTGACCAATCAGCAACATACTTGACATACAGACCATCCCACAGCACCTTAATTTTGGGCCTCACCTTTCCATGGACTGAGTCCTGGACTTGATAAAAAGGGGAAAAAATGAAATGCTATCTAGAATTCTGCTTCATCTGCTTCCTGATTGGATAGGATGTGACCATCCCTCAGGCTTGAATTCCCGATCTTCTGCCTGCACACCAGTTCTGGGAATAACAATGTGAGTCATCACCAGTTTTATGCTAGCTGGGGAATGAACCCAGGACTTTATATATGTTAGACAAGTACACTATGACCTGCCTGAGCTACAGCTCTAGCACTGGTGACTAATTATTTTTAAATAAAATACAGATTTATGTAAATTAAAAAGATTGAATAAATTTAACAAATTATTTCAGCACTTGTTATTATAAAAAATATACTGCTCAGGCCGGGTGGTGGTGGCGCACACCTTTAATCCCTGCACTCGGGAGGCAGAGCCAGGCGGATCACTGTGAGTTCGAGGCCAGCCTGGTCTCCAAAGTGAGTTTCAGGAAAGGCGCAAAGCTACACAGAGAAACCCTGTCTCGAAAAACCAAAATATATATATACCGCTCTTGATACAAGATTAGGAAAGTGCCTTAGAAGTTACCACAGTGAAAACAGAGGTAAGGTCTGGTATTGATTTGAAAATGAGTGAAAAGAAGAGAAATGGCAGCTTGCCTACAATTCTTCATTTTATTAGGGGCCAGGTGGAACACAAATTAGTGTGTATGAAGCAGTGATGGAAATGGAAATGAGAGTACAAGGCCTCTCCTCTTTCATTTGGAACAACCATTTCTTCATATGTGAACTGTGACAGAATACCTCAGGTGACCTAGGTTTGCATTGAGATATCTTACGCGATATTTGTGCCTTGTAACATTACTAATGGCTTTATGTGGGAGAAAGTAGAGAGGAAATCTGTTGCCACATCAAAAGGTCCTCTGAACACCTATTAAAAGAATATGCAGCATGTCCATTACAGGCACAATGAGGACCGTTTAACTGTTTATGCTGGTCTTGCCATGATTCTTTCTGCTTTTGCATTAGTCCCCAGGTTATTCAGGTGGCCTTTGCTTCTTTGTGTAAGTCAGAGCCTCTGAGCAATTAGTTGCTGACATCCTGACATCCCAAGGTGGTTTCAGATCTGTGCTATTGGTTTTGAGTTCACTCATGTGAAAATCCATCTGGCACCTGCATGAAGACCAAAGGACTTTCTCAGCTATGCTTTGTCCCAAGACACAATGCTACCAGATACAGCCTGCTGTCCCCCTCTTCTCTGTAGTACTGTTCTGTCCTGTCTATCCAGGAGTTCACATACCTTAATCTTCTTCAGGCCGTTTACTTTTACTTATCTCCCATGGGTGCTGGGCTACCTTTGTGAAAACTTTGAACACTTTCTTGCCTTCATGTGTTGTAAAATTTTATTCCATAGAAAAATTATTAGAAGTAGAGTGGCTCTGACTCTAGGCATTTTCCCACCTCAGGCAGAGGATACTATTCATTGCCACTTTTCACTTTTGTGCCTTTTATCTTCCCTTGAAGCTTAAGTATAATAGGAAAATAAGCTCAGTTGTGAGCAATTACTCTATCCTGGTGGCTAAGTGATTTGTTCTTGTTGCGCCACCAGTTTAGAACTCCGATTTTCAAACTCTGACATTCACTAAGTGTACGGTTTGGGAACATTTTAAAAATGTAACTTATTCTGTTTCCTCCATTTTATAACGTTCGTGAATCTAGTCCATGTCTGATATGTTTGTCATCACGACAACGTTGACAATATTTGATTGGACTGAAGTGGCAATCACAGAGCCTGCATGGGTCTGCTTTGGGTCCTCTGCATACATGCTGTGGTTATTTAGCTTAGGATTCTTGTGAGACTCCTAAGAGTGGGAGTGAGGGTGTCTCTGACTCTTTTGCCTGCTCTTGGGACCATTTTTCTCCTACTGGGTTACCTCATCCAGCCTAGATATGAGGATGTTTGCTAGTTTTATTGCATCTTGTTATTCCATGTTCAGTTGATATTCCTGGGAGGTTTGCTTTGTTCTTAAGGTAAACTGAGGAACAGTGGATCTGGAGGAGAGAGAAGGTGTGTGGAGGGAACTGACAGGAGTGGAGGGAAGAGAGGCTGCAGTCAGGATGTATTGTAAAAGAGAAAAATAAATATAAAGCAAAAATAAGAATATTAGGTTGGAGAGATGGCTCAGAGAGTAAAGGCACTTGCCACCAAATCTGACAACCTAAGTTTGGTCCCCATGAAGCACATGGTAGAAGAAAACTGATTCCTACAAGTTGAACTCTGAGCTCTCCCTCTTATTCACCACATCAATAAATAAATATTATAAATATATATAAGTATATATAACATATATGTGATATATAATAAATATATAAGTACATATAACATATATGTGATATATAGTGTATATAAAGGTTTTAGATATACTATATTATGCACAATAAATATTATATATTATATATTATAGGTGTTATAAGCCTATATATACTTACATACATTCATGCATATACAAACATATATGTATATATGTATGACCAAGAGAAGAAGAGAGAGAATATTAGAGATTATAGCTGAACAGCATCATCACACAACTGACTTACTCAGTCATCTGACCATCCTCAAATTCTTCAAGGGACTCTCCTGCTGAAGTTCCATCAGTAACAGAGGCAGTCACCCTGAGGACTGCCCTTGGTGCTCCAACTAAAAGCCAAGAAATGCTGCACCAGAACCAAACAGGGCTTGAACTACCATTAGCAAAATATTTATCTGTCACATCTTTCCTAATAACAGTGTTGGATCCAGATCACCTGGTTCATCCTTAACTCCAGGAACAGGGTTAATTACTTCACAAGTGAACATTACAGAGGTGTGGCTCTGGGAAACTCCAAAGGAAGAACCTGACCGGTATAAGATGCAGTTCAGAGCAAGGTGATGAGAGACAACAGAAAAATTCATTGCACAGTCACTTTCAGTGTTGAGAAGCCAAGGAATCAATACCAGGAGTTTGTAGCAGCAAATCAAAGTGGACTCTTTCTTCCCGACATCTAATTTTTCTTTGTACCATAACCAAACTCAGCAACATCACCTGGCCTTGTATTTTTCTTTGTCTTATACCCTTTTCCACTCATTTCTGATCTCAGTCTCTCTCTCTCTCTCTCTCTCTCTCTCTCTCTCTCTCTCTCTCTCTCTCTCTCTCCCTCACTTTCCTTTAGTAAAGAACATAATATGGCCTGGTTTACTAAGTATCTTTGACTCAGCCTTATGGGAGAAGAGACTGGAACACATTACCCGATTGTATATTGTTATCATTCTCTTTTCATTCTACCATTACCCAAAATATCCACATCTCTACCACCTTTCTCAATGCCTCTATAGTTCTGTCTTCTATTTATGCCCTGCTTTCTACACCTTATCTTTAAATTCAATAAAAAGAACTAGTTTTATTTTGTGCTTTTTCTTTTATTTATTTTTTTACACTCTTCCATTTGTACCCATAATAATTAATATATCAGTACACACAGTACTATAAAACTCCATGTACTCCCTAAAAGAATTGACACTGAATGGTTGATTATTTTGTGTGGTGATATTGTGTTCCCCAATATATTGTGCACCCTAATAAACATATCTGGGGTGGGAGAACAGAACAGCCACTAGATAGACATAGAGGCCAGAAAATGGTGGCACAAACACCTTTAATCCTCGCATTCCAGAGGCAGAGATCCATCCGGACCTCTGTGAGTTCAAAGCCACACTGGAAACAGCCAGGCATGGTGACACAGGCCTTTAATCCTAGGCAGTGATGGCAGGGAACAGAAAGGTATATAAGGCATGAGGACCAGAAACTAGAGCCTGATTAATCTTTTAGGTCTTTAGCAGCTGTTCAGTTGAGATTCATTCTGGATGAAGACTCAGAGGCTTCCAGTTTGAGAAAACAAGATCAGCTGATAAGTTGGCAAGGTGAGGTTGGATGTGGCTTGTTCTGTTTCTCTGGTCTTTCAGCGTTCACCCCAATATCTGGCTTCTGGGTTTGTTTTTGTTAATAAGACCTTTGAGATTCATGTTAAAATTTTGTAATTGACTTCTATACTATTTTCATGGTGAGATCACTCTGGATTGTAACTGTACAAACCATACTCATCCCTTAGAAAATGACTGGACATAGATCTTGGTATTTTAAACACCCCATCAAACAGAGAAAGATGATATTTTAGCCTTCATACAGTCTAGTCCCTCTTCAACAATGCAAATTCTAAAAGAAGAAAGATGAACGATAACAAAACTCAACAAATGATGTAACCATAAATGCACATGTCCAAATGCAAAAGTCCAAGTAACATGGAAAACAAAGATAAAATGTACTCTAAAAAGACCCTACCAATCCTAGAGTAATGGTCTCAGTAAGAGTTATTTAAATGAGATTCCAAACAAAAATTCAAAATAACTGTCATCAATATGTTAAAAAAAGATACAAGAATAATCTCCTGATGAATTACAAGAAAATTCAGTCAATTGTATAAATTCAAAAAGTCAATTAGGATACAAAAATGGAATTCAATTAATAAGATATAAATACTGAAAAAATCAAACAAAAAGATGCCATAGTTTAAAAATATAGTAAGTCAAATCAAAACTCAAGTGGACAGTCTTGCCAATAGATGGGATCATGGAGTGGACAGAATATGAGGGATGAAAGGAAAGGTAGCAGAATTGTTCCATTACATCAGTGGCACTGACATTACTTTTCAAAAGTACAAGCAGAATACGAGAGGCTTTTCAGATACCAGAAAATGAGAAAAATCTATGAATTATGTTCATAGAAGAAGAAATCCATGCCAAAGGCACAGAAAAAAATTTCCAATACAAACATAACACAAAATCCCAATATAGTAGAGAAGAGGCTTATCCATGTACCAGAGATAGAGGGTTAGTAAACAAACTTCCCACATCATGGCATAGTTAAAACATTAAATGTTTAGTGCCAAGAATGTTTATTAAAGGCTGTAAGAGAGAAATGTACCAAAGCCCAAGAATATTTATCAAAGGCTGCAAGAGAGAAACAACAAATAAAAAAAGTGTGGGGAGGGCATTAGAGAAAAAATACCTTCTCATCAGAAAATTTGAAATGAAGTAGAGTTTGGAATGATTCATTTGAATTTCTTAAAAACCACAGGGGCCAACCCACACTATCTTGATGTACAGAAAAAAAGTATTATTCTGTGATGAAATCAAGAGAAACAATTTATGACTCCTAAGGGAGCACTACAGAGGCTACTCAAAGGAACTTTTTAGAATGAAAAGAATAATAGGCACATCATAGACAGTACAAGGGGAAAAGAAATTATACTAGGTCACAGGTAAAGCAAATGGAGATTAAGAAAAGGTGAGAGAAGCCTCCTGCAGCCCATGGGAACAAATACAGAGAGCTAGGCAGACATGCAGAGAGTGAGAGACATTGGAACATTCAGTCCTAAATCGGATGTCACCATCAAGTCCTTCCATTTAGGGTTTGGGAAAACTCTGCAGAAGAGGAGGTAAAAAGATTTAAAAAGCTAGATGGGAATAAAGGACATCAATGCCCCAAGGCATTCTAAACATAGCAGAGGGAGGCAAAATCATAACCAGAATATATCTCATGAAAAAATTATTTTCAATAAAAGAAAAATGGAAAAAAATGTTGATAAAAATAAATAAAAAATGAAGAATAAGTAAAATAAAAATAGGCGGTGTGATGGCTTTAGTTAGAATGGCCCCAAGGGGCCCGTATATTTGTCTACTTGGTCTCCAGTTGGTAGAACTATTTGAGAAGTAAAAGGATGTGTGGCTTTGTTGGAGGAGGTTTGTCACTTGGTCATAAGCTTGGAGATTTAACAAACCCATGCCAGGCCATATCTTGCCATATCTTGCTCTCTTTCTGCCTTCCAATTTTGCATTAGATGTGAGATCTCAGCCACTACACCAATTCCTGCCTCTCTTCTGCACTGCCCCCAGCCATGAGATCCATGGACTAACCCTCTGAAACAGTAAGCAAGCTTCCCAATTAATGCTTAAATTCCTAAGTCACCTTTGTCATGGTATTTTGTGACAGAAGTAGAAGACTAACTAAGACAGAGATAAAGGAACTGCAGTATGTAACACTGAGAAATAATAGTACCAGGATCTGGATATGATTAAGGAAGTCCATGAGAGACCAAAGGAGAAAAATTTAGAAATAATAGTCCAGTGTTAGAAATGCAGGGAAGAAACTGAAGATGAGAACTAAGAATTTAGAGTTCATTGGTTACAGTTTCCCTCAATATATTTATAATATTTTTAATTTAAAAATTAATTGAAAATATTCAAAAATTTAAAATATATAATTACAACATTTACCCTATCTCTTTCCTGAGTCTGACCCTTCCCTTGCATTCCTGTTTGCTCTTTTTCATATTCATCGCATCTTTTTCCTCTGATGAGTGTGTGTGTGTGTGTGTGTGTGTGTGTGTGTGTGTGTGTGTGTGTGTTCCTCAATAAATAAATACAACCTGTTCAGTCAGTATCCAGGCTGAACATTGGTATTGGATAGCCAATCAGTAGCCTCTTTCCCTGTGGAAGACCATTTCCCTTGCTCTCAAAATTCCACCGTTGTCTTTCTAGGCTTGAGACCACCTGAGCATTACCTCCCTTCTCTGTGAGCAAGTCCACTGGGGTCACTGATATTCAGATCTTGTTCAGGCATCTGTGGTGATAAGACTGCATTGATGTAGCCTATCTAATATTTCTAGGAGATACAATCTCATGGAAACCTTCTCGTTTCTATGACTGCTACAACTGTTTTTGCCTCCTCTTCCACATTGGTTCCTAAACCTTAGATGAAGGAGTTGTATTGTAGATGTACTGATTTTGACTGGGAACCACAAGATTTCTTGTTCTCTCTATTATCATAAGTTGTGTCTTTCTATACTAGCCTATTGCACAAAGAAGTTTCTTTTTATTTTATTTTTTTTCATTTTTACATACCAACCACAGTCTCCCCTCCCTCTCCTCCTCCCACTCCCCCCATTTCCCCTCAACCCCCTATCTACTCCTCAGAGAGGGTAATGCCTCCTATGGGGAGTCAACAAAGTCTGGCACATCAAATTGAAGCAGGACCGAGCCCCTTCCCCCTGCATCAAAGCTGAGCAAGAGGCCCCACAAACAGACCAAGCCACACAACTGTCACCCACATTCAGAGGGCCTTGTTCAGTCTCATGCAAGTTCCCCAGCAGTTAGTTCAGAGTCCATGAGCTCCCACTAGCTCAGGTCAGCTGTTTCTGTGGGTTTACAGAACATGATCTTGACACCCCGGCTTATACCATTCCTCCTCCCTCTCTTCAGCTGGACTCCAGGTGCTGGGCCCAGTGCCTCGCTGTGAATCACTGCATCTACTTCCATCAGTCACTGGATAAATGCTCTATGATGACAATTAGGGTAGTCACCAATCTGATTACAGGGGAGGCCATTTCAGGCACCCTCTCCACTATTGCTAGGAGTCTTAGCTGGGGTCATTCTTGTGGATTCCTGGGATTTTTCCTAGTACCAGGTTTCTCCCTAATCCCATAATTGCTCTCTCTATAAAGATATCTCTGCGGATATAAGGAAATACATTTAGAATGTATTCAGAAATTATGCTGGTTTTGTAGATGGTGATTTAGGTTCTCCTCCAAGATGCAAGACTTTATAATAGTTGGTTAGATTTCAGTGACAGGAATAGTTTTCCCCTTGTTAAATGGGCCTTAAAATCAATTAGGAAGCTGTTGGATACCACCGTGGGATGTGTGCCAATATTATACCCTCCAGGTTATCATGTGATACTAGTCATTGTGGTTCACTGGCAAATAGAGTTGGGTAGGAGTATCTTTTGCTTACCTCCTTTGGAATCTCACATGGTGTTTTATGGTACCTTGAAAATTAGTTCTCAGGGGAAAGACTAGGTCAGACTTAGGCTTAACTTTGGCTTTTGTGTCCAAAGTTTATGGTATCCTCAGTAATACAGACTTACTTTCTATGTCTTGGAGGAAACCAAGGGAAACAGTAATAAGTAGTCCATAACATAAATATAATTTTATGTGGAGTTATGGGACATCTTAGAATAGACCACTGTATCAGGAGAGGCCTAAAGTAAAGATCAACAAACAACCAATCCTTGACAATGTAAATGAAAATAAACACACAATTACTAACTACTTTCTATTTGTTGGGCATAAGCATGAGTATTTAATATTAATATGTTTGCACTCCACCTTTGCTTAGAAAACTGGGAAGAAAAATACAGCTGTTTTAAAAATTGTAGTTGTAGTGTATGTGTGCATGAGACAGATAGAGAGACAGGCAGATACAGAGATAGACAGAAAGACAGAGAGACAGAGAAACAGAGAAAGGTCAAGAGACCAACAAAGAGACAGAATGTGCATGCTTACATACAAATTCCATGACACTCTTGAGAAGATCAAAGGACAACTCTCAGGAGTTTGTCCTCTCCTTCCACTGGGGTTCTGTAAGTCAATCTCAAGTTTACCCACCGAGCCACCTCACCTGCCTTAAAACTGAGGGTTTAATATGACTTTGGATATATGAGCCACATTTTAAAATAAGAAACCACTTTATTAATAATACCTTTAAAGGCAATAACATGTTTTAAGAACTTTCAGAGCCCTATCATCTTTGATGAGAAATTAATGAGGGCTTTAATATTAGCTCTTTTGTAGAACCCAGATTGCACTAGGATTTCAACTCTGCTGCGATGAATTGAGTTTCTTAAATGAGAAGTGTTTTAAATTTACCCCTTTTACATTGGAAGTAACATCCATTAGTGTTACAGACTTATTGTCCCATGTCATTTCTCAAGACGCAGAGTTGGCATAATGAAAGCAGGTACTGGAAAAATATTCAAATTCAAGTTCCTCAGTATGAATCACCAAAAAACTTAGCAGTCAATTTGACTACGGCTAATGAGTTAAATAATTATACCTCTCAGGAAATGAAAAATGACTTTCTTAAAGTTTTCTTTTCCAAGAAGGGTAATTTCCATGGGTGTTGAATGACTCATAGAATTAGCAATGTGTTTTTTTTTTTTTTTCAGCCATGATAGATTTAAAGCTAAAATTTACTGTAAAGCAGAGGCTACCAGATTTAGATTAGTGCATTTTTACCACACAATTGGCTTTGGGTGAAATGTCTGATTGTACATACACTGAGAATTTCTTTCATGTGATGTTAAGCACAAAATGTTGCTGAAGTTATTGAAGCTACAGGACCTGCCAGGCAAGGCACAAATGGAGGAAGGTGATATCTGAAAGCCAATTGTATTTAATATTGTGATAATCAACATAATAGTGATATATAGTAAATGGAGGCAAAGGAAACAATATCTTTGAAAGGTTCATAGTAGTGTATCAGGAGTAGTGGCCTGTAAAGATAACAGCCCTCGGATGACTGAAAGTCATTCCCATAATGCTGTGCAGTGTGGATCTTAGGATTTCACCGAAGCGTGTCTGCAAGAAGGCTTTCAGCTCTTAAAGCCCTCTTCATCTTAAATGTTGTCTTCTTACTCATTGTGTATTTGAGTCTTCCCCATTACTGTGGACGTGTGTGTGCCCTTGTGTCTTCACCTCAAATCCTGATAGAAACTGCTCTGAGTTTTGTGTTAAGAGTTCCTGTAACACCTTAGCACCTTTCAAAAGCAATATAAGCAGCCGAAGAGAGACAAATAATTTTCCTTGTTGTTGAGGTTAAGGAAGCCAATACTGTGAAATGGCTTTTCAATCCCACGTCCTTTCCGGATGGCGCAGGATACCAACAAGATAATCAATATTGGTGGGATAAGCAGTTGCAAAGCTCCCTTAACATTGACATTTACAGCTTCCAAGATGAGGAGATGTTCTGTGAAGCTACTGGTATGGCAAATAGCCCTTTCAGCATCCCTCTCAATCAAAGTGAGCAATGTCTGTTCATTTTCATGTGAAAATGGGTATAATACACCTATAATCTCCCTTTAAAAAGGCTCATGAGTCATTTGGCTATCTTCCATCAGTATCTCAATCATCACATGGGAGGAGCAACATCTTGATAAGGATACCTTCCTAGAGGAACTACACAAATTGCCCATGCAGCAAGGACTAGGTGCCCTATTACACCACATGTATGGCATAACAAATTCAAAATCTTGATAGGTAAAACTCCTGGGTGTAATCTGGGAAGAGGCATTCTGAAGGAAGTTATGGCCAAGTTCCACCCTCTTTGCCTCAAAACAATAAAATGGCTACTTGATTAGCAGAATTTTCATATTCTCCATGTAAGCATCTTGATAGAAACCGACTGCAGTGTTACCAAGAAACCGTTTTTACTTTTAAACTAGGGTTATAGCTAACATGATATATCTCAAGTCCCCAACTGGCTATTTTGTGGGAATCTGCCTATACAGTTGTTGTCACTGAGTTGTAGACCTCAGCATTTTCCCACTATATAAATGGCAAAGAACACTTCCATAACTTAGAAGTACCCATTACACTTTTGGAGTAAGAAGATTCTGGATTCATATGAAAAGTCTATACTCATTACAAGCCTAATGCTGACAGATTGGTGGAGTTAGCATATCAACAATGAACGTGAAATAGCCTGATGGCTAGAAATGCATGAGTGGTTCATGCATAGAGAGTGAAACTCATGAATGTTCTATCACAAAGCCTCATCTGACTGAGTTCTCACAACCCTATAAAATGGTTTTAGGAAAATAGGCCTTGTCTCCATGTGGTCTTGTGTCTATCTCTTTTTAGTCTTTCTTGCTTACTTCAGAAATGATATTGAATGCATTGGGAGTGCAATGGTCTATGATCAATCCTCTGTCCCTGTCTTCACACTGAACAACCTGAAATAGCACAGTACATCCCATATCTTCTGAAGAAGAGAAAAGTAACACATTCAGGGCCAGTGCTTTGCCAGGTCTCTCAACTGTAGCACAAGTGATATGCTTTGAGTTAAGACTCCCTATGTCCTTGGCACTTTTCTGGTATTCTCATGAACTTGCTTCCAGGATACTTGGTTTTGGTCATCCTTTGCTGAGGCCCTGTCTACAATAACCAGAACAAAGTAAATAGTTGTACATGTAAGATTTCTTTCTCCACAGACTCTGACAAATTTGTGAACAGTGCCTAGCAAAAAGATTTACTTTAGGAGTAAGGGTCCTCTATATCATCTCTGGTATCATTAACTCCAATGGCCACATAGAGCCCCAGAGGTAAAAACATCTTTGGCCACACAAGTATCTGGCTCATCAATAATTTTTTTCCTACTAAATACTACAGGGCTAGAATGGGAAGCAGCTTCCATTCAATCTGAGAGAGCCTCAAACCTTCAATTTAATGAAGGATACGTGTCATAATAGGCAGAGGTTCATCCAGGACACCTGGAAAAGATTCCTTGTGTTTTCACTGAATCAGGTGGCAAAATGCTTGGAGGTTCAGTGAGGTCACAGATACCCTCATACTGGCAAATAATATAAGCTCTCTTTTAAAAATAAGACATGTAAGTCAACAAACTAAAAGTAATGCCTCTACAAATTTTCTATTCCTCTTGTTTATCAGTTATTTAAAAGTCTTAAACAGCTAAGAGATCTGTAATCAAATAATCACACTAGGGCTTTTGCAATGTAAGAAATTGGATAACCTAGAAAACACATTGTTGACAATATTAAAATTATGTTATATTTTTGTTTGGTTTATGTTTCCCCCCACTGGATTATGAGAGTTTTATGTTTGTTTTAAGATAATGCCTTTTTTTTTCTATTATTTGCTAGTGAAATTTTACCTCTAGGTAACACCTTTGTGAATGAATGAATATTGTTAAATATACTATTTATCCTTTTTCCCTCGATCTCAGTCTTTCTTACTTTATTTCATATTGTAATTTTCAGGTATGGGTGTTTTTGCCTGCATGTATATCTGTGAACCATGTGTGTCCTATTGCCTCTAAAGGCCAAAAGATATAGATCCGTAGGCACCTGAGTCACAGACCATTGTGAGCCACAGTGTGGGTGGTGGGAATTGACCCCTAGATTCTGGAAGAGACTGAATAAGCGCTCCTATCCACTAAGCTATCTCTCCAGCTCCTTTGTGTCCCTTTCTGTCTGTCTTGCTGTATATGTGCTTATATATTGAAAAGGATACTTTGTTGCCGATCCAACTCCTGTTTGTAGATTTCTCACTTTACAGCAAATAACTTACCCAAATTACTTTGCCTAACTGGGTAATATCTATTTGGCAATTGCGTTATAGGAATAGAAATTATAAGATATTCAATTAAGTGAAAATAAACTCTTCCCTTAAACTTCAAAGAAAACATTTTGAAGCAATTAAAAACTATTTTACAGAGGAAGTTATTTTTTTTTGGTTCAGTCACCCCAATTAGTGTACTTTGTCAAGTAAATGCCACCTGCAGCTTTATGAATCACATCTATTGAAATGACTCATTGTGGACAAGCCAGTTGCTGTGCAATATTCTCCCTAGCCCTGAGCATAAGCACAGCTGTCTGAGATTGGTTGAGAGTGACACCATTTCTGCAGAGAAAGCTGTCATTTGGATTCTTCAATTTGTCATGTTTGCAAACAGTATTTTCCACACTCTGTGGGTAAAGAAAAGTGTTAAAAGAGAGTCAAAATATATATGGAAAAAGTAGAATCACTAACTCTTTTCTTAATTAGCTGTCCTCTTATTACTAATGATCAGAAAATGTTTACAAATAAACCAATGGACAGAATACTATTAATAAATTATGCATGTGTTCACATACCTCCACCTATATTTAAATATTAGACTTCTCCATCCAAAAGAACATATTTACATAGATCTTTGTAGTATTTTCAATATGATAATATAAATTAAATAAAATTAACATGGCAAGGAATAGTTTATGAATGAAGAAAATTGTCAAACAATAAGAATTGACTTATTAATAATGAAACCAAGAATAATTCTGATGATTTTCTTTTTAATCAAATCTCTCTATATCTTGTATATTCATCTGTACTAATCAGTATTTGTTTCCACTGACATGAACATATATACACACTTGCATCTCAAACTCCCTCCAAATCCAAAGTACAGTAAACTAATACAGGTGATCACAGGATGAAATAAAGACAATTACATTCAATTATTAAGGAGCTATTATTCTAATGTAATTATTGGAGCCTACTAGTCAATATATCTGATAAAGTTTGCCCAGGAAAAAAAGCTCAACATGTTGGTGCTTGAACAATTGAAGTTAAAGGATTCTAGTTTGCAGGGTAAAGTACATTTCTGTAGAAATGTATTTATTCTTTTCTTTCAAAGTGTTAAATATAAATTCATTTAGTATTATAACTGTGGTTAAAGATTTAGATTTTTAAATTTCCCACACCTATTTTTTTTGCAAGAATCTCACTTATTATATAATTAGATAGTGATATATATCTCTAAACTCTACCACACTGTTGTCGTTGCATATGGTGTACATTTGAGTACTAAATGTACACTCATCAGTATTCATGTTCTAATAAGACCTTTAAACAGTGATGATGATGATACAAGCTAAATTCTCAGAAGTAAGATAAAGGGTAAATATTCTGAACAAGGAGTAAAATGTCACTGATAGTTGGGGATTATTTCCTCTGATAAGAATCTAGATATAATAGGAAAACCCATATCAGTACCTGGTGCCATGGAGAGAGAAAGGATTTTGTTAAAGAAATCAGTTGCTTTGTCCTACATAGGGCTTTGGAGATTGGCTCAAGAACATGTAAAGATTTCATCTGGGGGAAGTGAGAAAAGGACATAGAACTGTAAGTGAGAATAATAGTACCTGTGACTTCATAGATCCACCTTTAAGTCTGGGTAGATTTCCAGTGTAAAGTTCCAAGCAGGTGTCATCTAGTGGAAAGATCTCTCCCAGGAGTGTCTCTGAGGACTCAGTTCCTTTCCTTGTGATTTTGTTATTCTTTTTATTGAATTCCGTGCCTGTAATGTTGTCTCTTTCCAGCCATTGGGAAAGAACAGTTTTAGAACTCTTCGTATTAACAGAGCAACAGACACTGCATGGAGTGTTTTTTACTCTCTGGAATGCAGTCACATGGCAATACATGACTGAAGGATAGAGAAACATGAGTAGGCTGGAGTCTTCGGGAAAGTAGGACATGGATTTATTGAGGAGATAAAACAGTTCTCTGAAAATCGAACAAAAGTTTAATTTTTAAGTTGTGACCAAGAAATTTCTTCCTTCATTTCTTGTTGAGTCTGAGATAATCCTCTTCATTTGCATTATAAATTATTTCTTCTAAAAATGCTGCTTCTCTGGTTTTCAGTCTTTTTTTTTTTCTGAAAATATATTTTGGCTTCAAAGAGACTAGACTTTCTCCAAGCCTTGCAGCCAAGTTAAGAATATACCTTGAGGTCATATAAGACTGTGGAATGGGGCTTTAAGGGCTGTGACTTGATGTGAAGGCTTAAGCTCCAAGCTGTCCAGCAGTATGCATTTGCCTGCCACCCTACTGTGTACTCAGTCTGTTTAAGTGCAACCTGCATTTAAGACAACAATGGAACTAACCTCACTGTGCCTTATATTTCCCGTTTAACCAGTGTCTACAACCTAAACTAATTCACAGCTTGAATCTTGAATTACACATTCTTTAATGCCTCTGAACCAGAAAAAAAAATGTGCATATATATTTTTGTATTGTGGTAATCATTTGCTGAAAGCAGCCAACAGGTTGGAAGCAACCTTAAACAAAACAAATGCCCCTTAAATGTTGGAATTAACATGTAGATATTGGTTGATAGCATCTCTTTGTGGTTTTGAGTGCTGTTCTGGGTCAGTTGGGGTCAGCAAAGTCTTCTCTTATAAAATGTGTATGAAAAGATTTCTTCAACCCATATTATTTTTCTGTGCTGTTCAATAAGCAAATTCCTTAGTTAGGAACAGGCAGGCGAGAGATTTCATCAACGTGTAAACTGATGAATTTAACTGATGAAGTCCTTAAAAGAAAAAGCAATCAGCATATAAAACACTCTACAATAAATTAGGGAATAAAATTCTTTGTAAATTTCACACCAGCCTTTAAAGTTTCCACCACAGTCCAGTGCTCATGGTCATTTGCATTCCACATGGAGTCAGTGCCCTTTCATTCAGTTTTTTTAATTAAATTTTTTCATATGCTATATTATTAGTTTGCTTTTTCCTCCCCTGACTCCTCCAAGATCTTCTGCCCATCTCTTTTTGTTTCCTTCTAATTTTGCTTTCCCCAATCCACACCACAACTTACCTGACCTATACTTAAAATGGAGCTTTGTGTTTATGGGATAATAGGTACTTTCTTTTAATTTATCGACTTACTCAACTTTTCAGAAATACTCAACCCAATGGTTGATTCTCCCATTGTCTAATGAGGAACATGTACAAAGATTCTTGACAAAGGTATTCTCTTCTTTTTAAATTTTTTTAAAATTTTAAAATGATACAATGTATTAGACAGAATGAAACATTTGAACAAAGTGTGCTTGGTAAATTATTCCTCTCTGTTTATCTCACCCACCCCATTGCTCTTCCTAATTAGCCCCTGTCACTTCCACTCAGTCTTTTCCTCTGACATGTCACATGTTTCCTCTGGTCCTCTATCTGCTCTTCTTCAGCATCCATTGTTTTTAACCAAGAAAGATAAACTTGTGTTTCCTCACTCATTCTGTTTTCTTTTATTGATTCTTTCTCCATCTATTTGTCGATAGTGTAGTAAATGCATGAGACAGCATGACTTCTGTGGAAAAGAAGTTTGCATGATCAAGGTATTGAAAGCTGGCAGTCCTATTAGCTTTCTGCACCTTTAAGCAAGAGACCCTGTGGCCACATCACATGTGGCAGGGACATATATGAACATTGTCCTATGTTTGTCTCATTTCTCTCTCCTTATTTAAGGTGCTGAGTTTAGAATATAAAAACTTACCAGGCGGTGGTGGCATATGTATTTAATCCCAGCACTCGGGAGGTAGAGTCAGGCAGATAGATGTCTATAAGTTAGAGACCACCCTGGGCTACATGAGCACATTCCATGACAGTCATGGCAGTTACACAGAGAAACCCTGTCCCGAAAAACTAAAAAACAAACAAACAAATAAAAACTCCAATCTGATGGCCTATTAACAATCCAGACACATCTAAATTTTAATATATATTCCAATTATACTCTCTTAATTTAAATAATAAAGACTTTATAAGTCACATTTCTATGTGAGTTTATAGGAAAAATAATATTCAAACCATAAGCATGTGCATTGCACATAACTTCTTAGGTTTGGAAAACATCCTTCTTTCCCATTGGATTATAAATGAGTTGAGAAATGAGAAGAAGGTATATTACCATTAACAATGACGTAGCTATTTAAGACTATAGCTTATATTTGTGGGCACAGTTTCCTCCTGATGAAAAACATAGACAGAGGCACTCAGTCCATAAAGTTAGAAACCTCTATAACTTGAATGTTGTTTACCCCATAATTCCAATGGACTAGGACAAATGATCACTATCTTGTGTCACTGTGGAGAGAAGAAACCTTTTGGAATAGGGCTTCGTTTAACAAAGTTAGTGCATTGGGCATGTACCCTTGAAAATGACATCGGAAATGTCTCCTGTCTCTTTTTCTTCATAGGCATCCTTAGCTGAGCAGTTTTCTTTGACATATGTTCCTTCCATGATGTAGTACACTGCCACAGGACCAGAAGGACAAGGTTGAGCAGCCGAAGACTTAAACCTCTGAGAAGGGGTTATTTAAATAGAGCCCTCCTCTTGTAAGTTGGCTACCTGTGCTATTTATTTGTCATAATGACAAGATTTTTAATGTTACAAGGGAAGGCTAAAAGACATTTCCGTGGAGAACTCGTATTCACAATGTGTGAGGAAAATACACAGCGCATGCTGTCCCTGGAAGCTGGCTCCTCCAAGAAAAGCAGGGAATGAAAGGACAGAGAAGAGGATGAAGAGCATAATTCTAAATGGAGCACTCATATATGCCGCTGTGGGAGGACCGTCAGGGAAGGCCCAGATAAATCTAGCTGGAGTTGGACTATAACGAGAAAAATTGTGTGAAGATGTATGGGTGAGAAAAACAGCATGGCCACAAAGCAAAATTTAAAATACTAACAAGACATTTCTGAGATTATGTCACTTTGTAGAATATGTATTACACGAAGACCTTCCATATACTGCTGTAATATAACTAAGCATAAAATATATGGAAGATATTGAATCATGCACTTTAATTTTCTATTTATATTCCCACTGAATTATGCACAGCTCCTGAGTTTAATAACTTTACAAACTATATTCTAGAGAAGACCATATCCTGTGTTCATGTATGCTCATAGGTGTTGGGTGATGTTATTCCTGGGAGACATGAGCAAATGTCTACTTTTTCCTGATAGGGAACCAAGGACAGACAAAAGTGTGGATATTACCAAAGTCCAACTTGATGAACCAATTGATTTTTGGGGCTACTTATGAGAAAGTGTTAGGGGTTTCTTACAGGAGCACAAATGACTAAAAGACAGCTGCATCACCAAAGCCCACCCCAGGAGGATGATGGTTAGCAAAACTGGAAACCAGAAGTTCACTGCCCAACTTGTAGATAGCTTCTAGGTTCAGAGAGTGTCTTTTTCACAGGCCTTATTTAGTCTGAGCCTCTTCTAGGCAGTTTAGCTCTTCTGAGCATTCTTTATCTCATATAAGGTCATTTAAGCTTGAGGAAGGAGAAACTTAGCCCATCTGGTCAGTTTCAGGGACTACATACAGCTTTTAAGTTGTTTACTTCCTAAGTCTTAAAGAGTTTCCTTGCAAGATGGAATGTTTAACTACGTTTTAAACACCCAGAGCTATAAGGAGCTTCCCTTCAGTATCATGTTGTATCTCAGAGGAAATTACTATACAACAGGTATGCACAGATGTGTGTGTATACATTGATAGAGAAACATATAAGGAGCTGCTACTTTATGATTTATTGTAGCATGCTTAACAATTTAAGCCATATTTTAAAAATATGCTTTTCATTTATTTTAATTAACTCCTGCAAATTACAAATGGCTTCTATCTAAGTTTTCGGAAAATTGATACCATGGCAAAGGGCAGTTAATGCTCTACTTGTATAGAGCAGCTATATAAATAAATAGTTTACTTATTGCATGTTTCTAACTTCAAACTGTTTGAAGTATGTAATTCATTTTAGCTTTAATTTCCATTGGAAGAGAATTCTATATATTGAAATAGAATGAGCAGCATGCTTTTTTATTTTCCATAAATCTGTGAATAGAAGTAAGAAGTAATGTTGCTTAAAAATAAAATCCTGTACCTGTTACTCTGAATGTTGATTTAAGACAGAAAAAAGGGTTTCCTTTGTGAAAATAGCCAGCTATTAAAGAATAGGGAACAGTCAGGAATATCTTAGAGAAGACCCCTGTTGCTTTCTTCCAAGGCATTCAATAATTTTCTCCATAACTTCTCAGAAAATTGCTTGTGTAAAGCAAGTAGTGAGACCCAAAAGAATCCAGGCATGATTAAGATACATTCTCAGATATACAGATTGTTCTTGCTGTTTAGTTTTGCCTTCTGTTCATATTGATTGGGACAGGTGAATAGGGCCTATTGGACTGAATGAAATTGTAATTGTTTCATATTAGCCTGTGCATTTTCTTTCAAGTGTTTAACTAAAATTTGAGACCTGCTCTTTTTTGTGCAACAGAGCTTACTAAAAGTTTCAGTAAGTTCAATTTTATGGCCTTTCTATATGACAGATATCCTAGTCAAACTATAGAACTGAGTGTATTTCATGTTTCAGCTGAGTATCTTTTTAAGAGATCCAATCCATATGTGACATCTGAAAATTTAGTCTGCAGCACACACATTGCAAGGACTAACTTAGAGGCTACCAGGCTAACCATACTTTATCATTGTCCACTAAAAAGCCTTGGGTAAAAATGAGTGGATATTGCATACATATATAATCCCAGCCTTTGAAATATGTTTCTGAATAGGTTTCCACTGGTTCTAAAGCTTGTATTAGTTTTTGGAAAATATAGTTTCTAAGAATTTTCTATAGTAATATAAGTGCACTCTTGTTCTTTGATATAGAACTTTCTTATGTTTTTTTGAAAGATATAAAACCCTTGTAAACATTCTTTTCTTTTAATAATAATCACTGACAATAATAAATATAACCAGTCAGACATTTATAAAACCTTTGCATTATTTCAATTTGCTTTTAAAAATACTAGTTTATCATTACACAGATAAAGATAAAAACCTGAGATTTGGGCCTGGAGGGACAGATTACCATGGGTTGTGGGTTTCATGTCTACATGTCTCCTAAATATTTGTAAATGCTTTATACTTGGAGTCACTGCAATCACCCTAGTATAGATAAAATGATAGAAAGTAAGGAGAAAATGTTAAGCATGAAATAAAAGACTATCATGCTTTAATATGTCTGTTTCATCTTTATTTTATTGCATTAGTGATAATTAATTTTGTTCTTATTCTATATATCATTTGTCTATGTAATTTTCTTCCTTTAAGTATCAACTAATATTACAAAGGCACACAGTTGGAAATCAGTTATTCTAATTTCATAACAATTTTTCTTCTTCGTTATCTTCACTTTGGTTTGGGGAATCTAATAAAAGAAAACCAACAAGTAATTATAAGGGGCCTGTTAGGATATGACTGTGTTTCTGATCTTGAAGAATTTTAAGTTTATGTGTATGTGATATGAGAACAACATGTGCTTGTTTGAGAGTATCGAAATCTATATGCCACAACTCACCTATGGAGGTCAGAGTACAACTTTCTGACATTGATTCCTACTCAGTTTTCAACATTGTGTGAAACAGACTGGTTGACCTATGAACTGCTGGAGATTCTCCTGCCCCTTCCTCTTATCTCTCCATAGGGATGTAAAAAATTACAAAGAATTGTGCCATTCATTCAGATTCTATGTGGGTTCTGAGAATCCAAACTTATGACACTAGGCTTGAACCTACCTGTACTGACTTCTCTAACCTCAAAATCTGTTTGTTTTTTTTTTTTTTTTTTTTTTTTGGTTGCATATCCATGTTTACTGCCACAGTATTCACAGTGGTGAACATAGGTACCCATCAAGATGACAAGGCAGAACTGAGAAAAGGTACCCAGCCACGTGGCTAAACATAAATAAGAATTACATTTTAATAGGAATAGATAGCTGGTGAATGCTATGGTTTTCCAATGATCTATTTTCAATTTCTATTATTTTATCATTTGTTGCATTCTTCTTGTTTAACATATATTTATTGACTTAAAAAAAATTCCTTTGAGCCATGGGGACACATTGGTTAAAAAAATCACTTATTTTGGACTTTCTTTTCACATTCTTCCTTTCTATATTTCTTTCTCTGTGTGTTTCTTATTTTATAATGCATAGAACCACCAAAGTAGGGCTGTACAAACAAGAATGATCTCTGCGCAAACTATGAACTCAGACCATCACCTTCTGGTTGATTCAACATGTAGAGATAACATTGATATTTTGTATAAGTACATAACTAACGCTGATCAGGATGCAATGTGTATACTAAGCAAATGGTACACTAGATCAGAAAAGTTTTTATCAGATTTGGAGTTAGGATTGCTGTATAGTCTTAAAATTGTTGCAGCACACAGAACAGAAATGCCAATTTTATCATCTGTTAATATTTAAGAAATTAGTGGTTAAAATTTAAAAACTTTGAAAACACATATCCACTTGTCTAGAAGCAACAACAACACACCTAAAAGTAGCTTAATGTTATATATTTTACAAGTTGTCATCATTTATGTAGTTAAAATATAAAAGTAGCCAGAAGTGTGGTATTGTTTTATACCTGTGAAAATATCTTTAATGCCAGACTAGTTTGACTACTAGTGAACTTTTATATTTTCCTTTCCACTTGATGTAGTGCTATAATATCCGTTATTTGAATAAATGAAAAAAAAACCTGTTTTATAGAGCTATGTAGTTGGGCAAAGAGAAAGTACTTTCCTGGTTTGTTTAGATGATTTTTAATATTTTTCAGTGCTAAAGCAGACCCTTTTTAGAGATGTTTTATCTTGTGGCTCTAAATCACATCAATTACACAGTGTGTTTCTTTTTTTATTTTTAGATCAACTATTTTCTTTTACTTTTTATCCCTATTATTGAAAATTGATTCCCTTTTCATACAGTATATCCTGATTACAGGTTCTTCTCTCTTTACTCTTCCCAGTTCCTCCCCACCTCCCTCCCATCTCAAACCACTCCCTTTCTCTCATTAGAAAACAACAAATAACAACAAACATAACAAAATAAAATATAATAAAATATAAAAGAGAACAACACATTGAACTTAGACAAGTTCCAAGAGCAGGAAAAGAGTCCAAGCAAAGACACAAAAATCAGACACTTCAGCTGGGCAGTGGTGGTGCATGCCTTTAATCCCAGGACTTGGGAGGCAGAGGCAGGATGATCTCTGTGAGTTCGAGGCCAGCCTGGTCTATAGCCTCTAAATCTACACAGAGAAACCCTGTCTCAAAACAACAACAACAACAAAATCAGATCCCTCTTGTTCACACACTCAGGAATCCTATGAAAACATAATGTGTCAGCAGAGAACCTAATGCATACTTGTGTGGGCACTGTGTTGTCTGCTGCTTTAGGGCCTGTGAGTTCATATGAGCTTTGCTCATTTTGATTTTGAATACCGTTTTACTTGATTTCTTTCATCCCCATTGGCTCTTACACTCTTTTCACCTCCTTTTCCGCAGGGTTCCCTGAGCTCTGAGGGAGAGGGATTTGATGGAGACCTCCCAAATTTAGAGCAGATGTTGTGGTGTCTCTTTTTGTGTAATGTCTGGCTGTAGATTTGTATTTTTTTTCCCCCATCTGCTGCAGAAGGAAGTTTCTCTGATGATGGCTGAATAAGGCACTGATTATGAATACAGCAGAATATCATTAGGAATCATTGTATTGATCCTTTTTTTTTTTTTTTTTTAGACTAGTAGTTTTTGTCTCTGGGCCAGATAGTCTCTGGTTTTTGGTCACCCACACAGTGTCAGATATGAGTTCCATCTCATAGAGTGGGAATAAAGTCAAATCAGACACTGGTTGGGTATTCCCACAAGCTTTGTGCCATCATCACTCTATAGCGTATTTTTTCAGGCAGAATAGCATTGTAGATTGAAGAGTTTGTGGCTGAGTTGTTGTTTACATTTCTCTTTCAGTAGCCTGTGGAATACCTTCCCATACGAAAGACACTAGAACTTAGAGGTGAAGGGTCTAGGCACCAACTCAACTTCTCCATCATCAATCAGTTGTTTGGGTGTTGCTGTCAGTCTGCGGACAGCAACCTATTGCCTTGCCAAGAGCGTGGGTTGTTTGTGGATTTCCATGAGACCCTTTTAGGCAACAACTCAATAATTTCTCTTACATAATATCCCCCGGTATTTTGTGCTTTCTAATTTATCATTCTTATGTGACTAGATTCTTTGTCTGCATGTATATCTATCAATCGTACATCTGGTGACAATGGAAAAAAGGAGGATATTTAATCACCTGGAACTGGAGTTCCAGAAGGTTGTCAGCCCATATCCTTCTGCTGGGAATTGAACCCAAATCCCCTGGAAAAGCAGTCAATGCTCTTAACTGCTGGTCTATCTTCTAGTATCTATTTTTTATACTTTTAGTGGATCTTTTATAAATGCTTGATTTTGTAAGTTCAAGCACTGATTTCTTACATTGACACTTTAAAATATAAAATACATTAATATACAATATCAAAAAGTCATATGGGCAAATACCACTACCAAACTCATCAAAAATTCTGTTAAATATTTCAACACAGAATCATGTTTTTTAAATTTGACGTTTTGCTAAAAGTTGGATTGTATTAGTGGAGACAAATTCTGTTAAATATATTTCTTTAAATGACAAATTATTATGGTATGGTTTCAAAAATGTTTAGAGTTATCCAGAACTATATAACTGTATTTTCTCTGCCATTTGTCCTTTCAAATAAGCGTATGTGTTTATTGAGCAGAAGCTACTTAAGCATGTAACATTTGCATTCAAAGGACACAGGGCAGGAGAGTCAGGAGTTCAAAGCCAGTTTGGACTTTATAACAAGAATGTGACTGATATATCATTAAAGAATACAATAAAAAAACAAAAAGCCATTTTGGCTTATCTTGCAAATGCACAGGAATGCTTATGTGCTTTTCCTGGAGAAAAATCAGTGAAACAGAAATTTAAGAACACCTCACATTTCATCACTCAGAATCATTAGAAGCATCTTCAAAATCAAACTACAATAAATTCTGAATAAATGTACTTTTAAATATTACAGATTTATTTGAGATGGTGAGATGGATCATTGGTAAAGTGATTGAGACGCAAGTACAATGACCTAAATTACTCAGAATCTAGGTAAAAGCCATAGTACAAAATCCTAGTCCAAGTCCTGGGGAGCCAGAGAAAGGAAGAATCTCTGGGGCTTGCTAGTCAGTAGCCTCACCCAAGCAGTGATCTCCAGGTTCAGAGACATAACCTGTCTAAAAATGAGTTGATTGGAAACTGAATGACACACTAAATGCCTGTTAATGTCCTTTACATGAAAACTGTACGCATGCACCTACACACCCATACATTTCCCCACCCCCAACCTCACTGCATATTCATAATGGTGAGCAATCATTACCGCAAAAATAAAGTCTATGGTACCATGTCTTGACATATGATGGGGCCTTCAGTAGTGTTTTACTCACTATGTCTTTGCTTCATTAGTAAAAAAAAAAATACCCAGTGTAAAAAATAATATATTCATATTTAAATTTCAATAATTGAGCCTCACAGTAACTTACCAAGGTCTCAAGGATGCTCTAAGGCCTTCAGACAAGAGTTTAAGGGGTTTAAAGAAGATAAACATCTGAGAAAAAGCCTGTGTCATGAGTGTAGAGGTATGGTGAAAGAGGCCACTATATGATTTGAAGAGAAGGACCAGATTTGAATAGAAGGTGATAACTGAGCAGATGCTTTCAGATATAAACAGTGAGTCATGAGGACACCAGGGAACTCCATGGTCAGAAATTTTGCTACTATTAATAGTGTAGAGATATGTGTAGAAGTCAGGAGATGAATATTACTGACTTGTGAATAATGATCAAGAAGGCAAAACTGAGGTCCAGATCACATAAAGGCCCAGAGAGATGTTACAAGTACTGGGAAAATAACTGACTTGATTAATGACTGCTTGTATCAAACAAAATAGGAAATAGTTGTACATGCCTGTAACCCTAGTTCCTGAGAAGTGGGGGTAGAGAATCATGACTTAAGTGTCATCTTTAGCTTTATAGTAAATTTGAGGAAGACTAATCTACACGAGACTCTGTATCAAACAGTGGGAGCAAGGGCTGTCTCTGAGTCTTTACTGGCTTTTAGAACCCTGCTCCCCATACTGGGTCACCTTGTATAGCCTTAATCCATGGGGAGGTGCTTATTCTTACTGCAACTTGATAGGACATGTTTTGTTGATGTCTGTGGGAGACCTTTCCTAAACAGAAATGGGAGTGGATTGGGGGTTGGAATGGGGGCTTGGAGAAGGGAGTGAGAAGAGAGGAGGGAAAAGAAACTATGACCAGGATATAATTTTTTTAAAAAAAAGATTGTGAAGTGGCAATACCACCACTAAAATAACATTTGCTACTCCTTTGATTAAGATTGGCTTAGAACTTACATGCTACATTTGAGCTTTATTTTCCACATGTAACATCAGTCATAAAGTAGACATTGGGTCATTTTGGACTACATTGAACAGTGAGTCCTTTTGAAAGATAAAACTCAATGAACCCTTTATTTTCACTTTATATCATAAAGACAGTTAATAATATAAAAAGTACTTAACCTTAGATTCTGTCAGTTTGAGGGAGTTGGGCAGAAAGATCCAAATCAGCAGTCAAAGAGAAAAAGGCTTACTGTAGAAAGTACAAGTTCATTTAGTCCAGTTAAAAATAGAGTGGATTTTCTACATAAAATTCTGTTGACAGTAAAATTATCACTGGACATCAATCAGTAGATGATTCTGAGGAGGTATTTTCTTTTGGGTAGTGTGTGAAAATATCTGATTATACTGTATTGAAGGAAGAATGAAATCTTTACTATTAAATGGAAAGACTTGGAGCAGACAGAACAGGTTCTTTCAAACAAAACCAGCGAAATATTTAATATGTGTGCTCCCATGAACAGAAAGTTATACTTCAACAATATTGTTGGTGACCAGCTCTGACCTGTCAAAGGATTCTTGGTGGAAGGAGTGAGCAATTAAGGAGTATTAAATAGAAATATAGCCCTAGATGAAGAGAAAAACAGAGACACAGGATAGTTCAAGAGGGCCCTAGGTCAATACCCAGATGCCCTGAGTTTAATCATGATGGAAAATTTATATATCAGCAAGTTCCCTTTGAAGGTCAAGGTACAAAGTACCAACAAGTGTAGACCTTTTAAAACACCTGGTGACCATGTCTTTGGCCAAATCATCCTATTATGCAGCTCTGCTGAGTAAAGCAAGCTCAGACTTTCTGTCCTTGAGTAAGATCTTACTATGGAGCCTCTATGGTTCCCCATATATTCCCCCTTCTTTATAATATAAAGGTCACAAGGGCACAGAGCATAATTCTAAACAGCTCTGAATCAGCTTTCCACTAAGAGTTTGCAAGTAGCTCAAATAATCATAGCAATACACCTGCTCCTTATGGATGCTATATCTCCCAGTAAAAGAGTAGGGGATGATCAAGATGTAGTGGCCTTTTTAAATTGGTCCAGGATGTCCACAGCAGTTTTACGTGCATCAAGCCTTTTTTAAGTCGGTCATTGTAAATAGAAGAGTTTACACACACCCAGTTATATTCAGCATGACATTTCAAATGAACTCCTATCTTTAATCAAGGAAATTAGGGCCTGGCAATGACCAACTCAGTCATTTTGTGATGTCTACTCAAGACCTTTGAATTCCTTAGGTGAAACTGTAACCCCTTATCATACCATGGTTCATTAACATCATCAGAATAACATCATAATTATAGCATGGATATTAACAATAGACACAATTACAATTCTCATAAACATCAAAAAGTAAGCTCTTACTAGAAATATTTACATTCCTAAACTTAAGCAAATATCCAATAGCAATCTCTTAAAAGAACTATTTACATTTTCTAACAACAAAATATAGGGTACATTAACACAGGCTAACATTAATCCACTCAAGGGACAGGAGAAAAAAAATGTAATTAAAGAGACTGAGAAATATCAACTCCCCCTTTCTTTATATTTTTTGAAGCTGCATCTTGAGCCTGGGTAGAAAAAAAGCAATTTTCTTTATTCCTAGTTCCATTTTTACACAAAACAGCTCCATTTCTATACAAAACAGTTCTTGAGTTACCACAGTTAATAGAGTATATATGTGTAAGTGAAATAAAAAATGCCCCATTTCTGAAGTCTGAAAAGTTCAAAAAAAGCAGTTCTGATACCATTCTTAAAGTTCCGCTGAGAGCTCAAAATCAGGGCCTGACTCTCCAGCTGCCCTGAAGTCTTTGGGTTAATCATAATGAATCTGAAGCAAAAAGCTCCAAATATGAAGAGACCTACAACCAAAAATTTGTTGTAGCTCCTTTAAATGAGCAACCCAGTTCAAACAAAAGTCTCTGAAACTTCGCTGTCAGCTACAGACGCACTTTGCAGCTGGTAGCCTTTCCCTAGACAATTTGCCCCAGAGCAAAGGTGTAGCTGAGGGACTGCAGACCTCTTAGAAAAAGCCCTCCTTACAGCTAGCATGAACCAGGAAGCCGTTTCTTAAAGGAGCCACGCATTTGTTCTCCTTCAGCAAACAGAAGCTCTGCAGATTTTGCTGCTGACTCTACCCTGTTTTGCTTTTCTTACAGTCCTATCTTTGGCTTACCAGCCCTGAGACCCCTGTGTTCTGGGACCTGAAGCTCTCAATCACATCGCATCACAAGGGCTCAAGGTGTTGCCCCACTGCTATGAGCTGCTGCTCTCATTCAGCATGTAGGTCCTGGAGGAAACCCAACCTTGTCCAGTTGGGGCAGCTGTACCCTGGCTCCATTACCTGGTTTGCTGCTAGCCTTGCATCCTCTGTGCAATGCCTTGTGGCAGCCCTTAGGGCAGCTCCACCGCTCTATCTCATCCTGTAGCTGGGAGCCTGGGATAGCCTGGGTTCCAGTGCATCTCCATCATTCAGCCTGGAGCATGACTCTGCCTCACCTCAGCAGTTCCCATGCTTCTGGTGCTGCTGGTGCTGGTGTTAGGGACCCAAACCCTGTGCTTAAAATCTCTGCTGCACTTTCCAAGCTTGGTAACATCTCTCCCAGGGATCCTGTCAGCCAGCAGTTTCCCTCAGGTCTGAAGGCTGCTTGTCAGGTTGAGGAGTATAGCCTCCAGCCAGGTTCTCAGAAACACCCTGGCTGATTCCATTCTCCCTGCTGTGGCTCCACCAAGGCAGAAGGTATGCAGACACCCCACTGCTTGTGCTGGCTGTGACTTGATGGTGCCAGGAGGGTCTCAGTGATGTTGATGCTGGGCTGCAGCAGCTGCTGCTCCCACTGCTGCCTTCTGAAGCCACTGCTCATTCTCAGACTGCTGAGTCAGCAGTGGCTGCTCGGTTCCAGATGCTGCTTTCCTACTCTCCTCTATGCATCTGCATCCAAGGTCTCGTGCTTGGGAAAACCTACTCTGTCCTAAGTTATCTTCTATTAAACCTTCACAGTATCCCTATACTAAAAGCCTATATTTCTCAAACTTCACCAAAACTTTTATGACTTTCTTATATACAACTTTAGACCTAATTTAGTAGATAGATAAATGATAGATAGATAGTTAGATGATAGAGGATAGATAATAGATAGATAGATAGATAGATAGATAGATAGATAGATAGATATACTTGCTGCAGCCTAAATTTAGCTCCTCTAGCTATTTGAAAATATCATTAAGCAGCTGTTTACTATTACTTTACTTTATATTTACATTTTACTGTCTTAAAGAAATCACCGAGCATGCTCACTGCAAGTTGCAGTGTACCTTCACTTTATCCTCTGTATCCAAGTTCCATGTTCGGGTGTCATATGTTGGTGGCCAGCTCCAACCTGTCCAAGTGTTGTTGGGGGAAGGAGTGAAGAATGAAAAAGTATTAGATAAAAATATATGCCTAGATGAAGAGAAAGTCAGAGACACAGAATAGCTTTGGGAGGGCCCTGGGTCAATCAATAACCAGCTGCCACAAGTTTAATCAGGATGAGCTTTTTATACATCGGCAAGGGGAGGAGCAAAAGGCCTTCCCTTTGAAGACAGAGGTTAAAGTATCAATATGTGTAGACCCTTCAAAACACCTGGTAACCACACCTTAGGCCAGAACATCCTATTATGTAGTCCTTCTGGGTAAAGCAAGCTCAGACTTTCTGACTTTGAGTAAGGCCTTACTAGGGAGCCTCTGTGGGCCCCTACACAATATCACTTGGTTTTGTTATAAAAAAAAAAAGCAATGAAAATGAATACTAAATTGAGAAGTACACAGTCTATTCAAAATTCACAGAAAAAAAAGATATTTAGAAAAGTATGTAACCTTCACAATATTGTGAAATCGAACTTTATTGAGACATTTGAGTTCATTGTAGGGAATTATGTAATTATTCCAGAGAATATTTGTGGGAATGAATTTTAAAGAAAAGTGGATAGAACCAGGTAGTAAAAAGATGAATAGGACAACAATGGAAGAGGAAAGGATTAATGTGTTGAGGAGTAGATGAGAGGCCAGGCAGAAGAAGAAGTATTAAGAGGGATAACTAACAATAAAGGCATCTGAAAATGCTATGTGGAAAAATACTACTGTATAATCCTCTAAAAGATTATATATGATGCCTTCAACACAGTATAATTAGTTTCTACACACACTACCAAAAAGAAAACACTTTATTATGGTAATGTATTGATCAATTTACAGTACTGATTTTATTTCAACAGAATTTGTTTTTCAGAAATTCTGCTCTATTTTTCACCTAAGGTCTATTTTTAAGACCTAAAAATGTGTTTAAATAATATAATATTTAATATATACATTAATGGGATGAAAATATCTTAGAGGTTTAGAGTTCTTGTTGCTTTTGTAGAGGGACCCTGTTTAATTCCCAGCACCCACCGGGCACCTCACATCTGCTTATAACTCTGGTTCTATTGGCTCTGATTCTCTCTTCTGACCTATGAACGCAGCATGCACACACACACACACACACACACACACACACACACACACACACAATGTTAAAAAATAAAAGTGATTTAAAAGGAGCTATTCTATAATGGGAGAATAATGTTACCAGCATATATAATTAGCAATCAAACAAAAATCCTGGTGTCAGGTATGGATTATATTTTTTGAGTGTTTGGTCAACAATGCTCCATAAACCACTGCAAAATATTCAAGGCTATTACCATTAGTCTTGATTACCTTCATTTCTACTGGCTATTTTTCCATAGTGCTGGAAATTTCAATGGAACCTACTGGAAAAGAAAAGTCATCAGCAGTCTTGCCCAGTTGCGAGCCCTGTGAGCTACAATGCCTAGCTTGGTAAATAAGCCCACTGGTACAATAGTGAAAGCAGTAACCAACCAACCATTTTCAGATTGAGTTTAATTCCAGACCTCAAAGCTGGAATCAATGAATAGTATTATTATTTGGGACAGTATTCTATGGATGTTTTGGTTTTAGTTCCTAGGGGGGAACTTAGTTCTACTATTCTGCCAAATGGACATAGGAAGAAACCAGTCCCCGAGTTATCTTTATACGCTTTGATTAGTGTATTTCTCAGCTTTCATCAGGGAAACATCATTTTACAACAGGCAATAATTAGTACAGAGACCAGGAATCAGTGAAGATGTAGAGAATAAGAGACTATAGAATTCTCAGCTCTAAATGGGATATTTATACCACACCCTACCACCAAAGCTCAGAGATAATCACAGAAGAATTACAGAAAGTTTACAAGAGTCAAAGGGAATGAATGTGGGTAATGAAAGAGTATGCCTCACATAACACAGTTGCATACAAAACCTCACAATAGCTAGGAACCCACCAGTAGCTCAAACAGGCAGGCTGCCGCTCATTTGAGAGAGACAATCAGGAAGCTGTTTTTAGCTCCATTTTAGAATCTTTTCTCAGGTTTTAGGTGGAAACTCTTGCCAACTTGCTGGGCGCCATTTGTAGCTAGAGTTTTCCTGCCTGGCCCACAGTCAGGACAAATCTCTCTCACCTGCCAGTCCCACAGCCGCTCAGACCCAAACAAGTAAATACAGAGACTTATATTGCTTACAAACTGTATGGCTGTACCAGGCTTCTTGCTAACTGTTCTTATCTCTTAAATTAATCCATTTCTATAAATCTATACCTTGCCATGTGGCTCGTGGCTTACTGGCATCTTTACATGCTGTTTGTCATGGCGGTGGCTGGCAGTGTCTCTGACTCAGCCTTCCACTTCCCAGAATTCTTCTCCTCCTTGTCTCGCCTATACTTCTTCCTGCCTGACTACTGGCCAAACAGTGTTTTATTTACTAAGCAATCAGAGCAACACATTTGCCATACAGAACATCCCACTGCACACACACACACACACACACACACACACACACACACACCACACACACACACACATATATACAAAGACTTGAGCAAGATCAAACTAGTGAAAATCTCAGTTTGTATATGAGATAAGCTCATGGAGTCCCACCTGTCTCTGATGAGGTATTCGTCTTTCATGGTTAATAGGATAAAGCAATTTTTTTTTTTTTTTTTTTTTTTTTTTTTTAGGGATGTGGGCCCTGAGAGGCTACCCATGCTCTACTAAGTGGTTCTACAATCTACCTATAGGCAAACAACACTAACTGGATTCAATTACTGTTAAATGAAAAGAGAGAGAGCAAGAGAACCCATATGAAATTGGAAGGGGAGAGTAGGGGTATGAAATTGAGATTCCAGTGATGAATTAGACTCACATACATTATATGAATGTTTAAATATTAAATAAAATGTTATAAAATGTTTTGGTAATGTGCAAATGAGAACAGTAATATATAGGTAAATTTCAACTGACTTTCTAGAACCAAAAACAAATCTCTCACTTCTGGAATTTGCAGAAGTTTATAGGTAAATATTTCTACCTAGCTAACTTCAAGCTATTAGTGTACTGTCATTCATAATTCCTGCAATTGTATCAATTAACCCATGCAAGTTGTCACTAGTAATTCCTAGTATATCATTATGTAAGAGTTTAAACAATGTTCTTAATATAGAATTTGTTTTAACTCCTGTTGAGCTGATGGAGAAGCAGGGACAGAAGATATGAGACAATAATATCTTGAAATAGCTTAGTATGGGAACAAATGCCCATTAGCTCAATATTAAGGAGGCTGAGTCAAGAAGGTTTCATGTTTGAGATCAGGCTGGACTACATAGAGTTTCAGGCCAGCTAGGGCTATTTATAATGAGATCCTGCATCAAAACAGTAAATGACTGAGCAAACAAATACTTTTGTAAACAACAACAAAATTTTAAACATTAAGCCGGGCAGTGGTGGTGCACGTCTTTAATCCCAGCACTCGGGAGGCAGAGCCAGGCGGATCTCTGTGAGTTCGAGGCCAGCCTGGGCTACCAAGTGAGTTCCAGGAAAGGCGCAAAGCTACACAGAGAAACCCTGTCTCGAAAAACCAAAAAAAAAAAAAAAAAAAAAATTTAAACATTAAGAAAAATAGGCTTACTGGAGGTATTTCATAGGAAACTTATTTATTTAAAATAATTTAGAAAACAAGACTCACATCTAATCAATTCCTTTGTGATTACTTTGTATCATTAGCTCATGTGATAAATATACATAGACTAGAGTGTCACCTTGATTTGTCTATGTTTGCAGCAATCACATCTTTAAAATCATAGTAGCCTTAAAAGGTAGTAGGGCATATAGGCAGGGAGATCACTGAGCTTTGTCTTCATCCTTCATGTATATCTAAAGGCTTTCTTCCTTTAATTTGTTAGTGTATTTTAATGTCTGCATTCTTTTCATTTTATTCAAGTAGACATCAAATGCTCATTACTTTCTCAGAACTGGATGAAAGTCAGAAGATCAGAAGATCCCATTGCTAAAATACACTTTATATATATATATATATATATTTACACTGTTGGAAATCAAAAGGTCATAGAAGAGTTTCACCTGAAAGATACTTGCGCAAAACCTCGAAAAAATTTTTAGCAAATTCTTATCTGAGTTATAACTATAACAATAATTAATTTGTATGTCTCTATTCTTAATAAACATTTTATTTTTAAAGTAAGATGTATATAACCACTTTAATGACAGTTATAGTCCACCTGATTCCAGGCTTCCTTCTCCTGACATACTGTATCCATCCTCTCATTACAAAGCTAAAGTTTTTCCTTCACTACATTTGTGTGTTAAAACTCAAAAGAAGGGAAATGCAAAGGATTCTCAAAAAGCAGACAATTAGGATACAAATATACATTTTAATATTGCAAGGAAAAGAATGTAAGAAGGGTATGCTGGGGTAAGTAAGAAAGCAACAGAACCCTTGAAAATTATGAATCTAAACTAAAAGTTAAAGCCTCAGAAGATAGAGTATTACAAGGCCATGTCTGATGGCCACTTAGAACAAGAACATAAAGCTACTAGGTATACCAAAAAGGGAGTTGGAGATTTTATGTAAATAAACATATATTGGTGAAATTATTAAGGCCACTCCATGTAGTTAAAAGGGAGGTTTACTTAGTGGTGTAACTTACAAATGAAGGGATAGGTAGGTTGCAGGGTCTGGGAAAGATACAGCTCAGTCCGGCGGTGTTCTCTGGAGAACTCCGCTTGGTCTACCTCCAGCGTCCAGGGTCCAGGAACTAAGAGAGCCAGCGCATCCAGATCTTGAGTCTTCAGGGCCCTCTCTTGGTTCCGCCTTGTAGGTGTGACAGTTACTGAAGCCTCAATGGGGGTTGGAACTTCCAGATCAAGGTTGGAATGGCTACCCACTACAAACATAACATTTCAAAATAACATTATATTTATGTATTATAATTGATCAAGGGGGTCAGCTCACATAGAAACACTGTTGTTAGTCAGTGGCTCTCATGTTGTAAGGGCCTGTGTACTTTAAACAAGCACTAGGCTTATGGAGGCAATGGGTGTCTGTAGGACCTTAGGCTTCTAAGGAAATTCTGTGTCTTTGTATCTAAGTCTATTATATCAATAAAACAGGTAGGACTTATACTTTCTTGATCCACCTTCACACCAGCCAACCGTAACCCTACATTTTGGACAAGCCCGTCACTCTCACATTATGCCAGGAACAAAGGCAAACATATTTTTGTCTTTCACCATGGTGAAAACTTACTGAATGACAATATACTTACAAGGTTTAATAGTTTCAAGACAGCAATTTGAATAAATTACAACTACCTTGGTTGCCTGGCCAAGGCAAATGCAATATTTTTTTATTCTAATAGTAATTATTAAAATTCATTCTCACATTACACAGCACACAACAATATATCTATATATTTACAGGCATATATATGGGTTACAGAACCAATATGAGTGTAAGAGGCTGCAGAAGTACAGTTCAACAAATTTCAGAAGTGGGATGAGAGTCTGTATTGGTAAAATTTCAAAAAAAGATTAGTGCCAGCTACTGCTGGAGCTGCTGGAGACAGGTTTGAGAGTGAAGTTGTGGTGGACAGCTGCTGTGTGAAAGATAGAACTTGGTCCAGGGCAGAAAATGGGTCAGAAGTAGTAAATGGTAGTCCAGTTCAGGCCCAGACCAGTTAACTGGTTGTGTGGAGGCAGTTGTGGGGGCAGTCAAGAAGGCTGTCTCAGCAGTATGTGATCCAAAGCTCCCAGATCAACCAGTAAGTCCTTATCCTTGGTGCATCCAATAAGTATATACATATCTGGGTCGCTTCCTATTCCTATGGATAAGTCACTTATATGTCTGTGCTGGAAGGGTTGTATGTCTACAAAATGGTAAAGAGTCTAGGTCCACCCAGAGGTTGCAGGCATTTTTCTGCCTAAAAATAGAGTCAAAAGCTGCACGCAAAATTGAGTCCCCTAGAGCAATGGCTAGCTTGAAAAATAAAAAAAAAAAAAAAAAAAAAAAAAGAAAAAATGAACACTGTTTCAGAGCATGTGGAGTTCCCAAGATTAGGACACAAACCAATATCAATATACCTTTCATCAAAACCTAATTTCAATTCCCAACTTAAAAAAAATGCTTTTAATGTGCTCTTTGGATGTATAGTTTACACACACACACACACACACACACACACACACACACACACACACACACGGAAAGTATTTACAATTGCTATTTTTTTTGAAATTTTCAGTGTATTATCATTGTAAGTTCCTTTCAATATTCTATGATATTAACATCTGTTAAAGTCTGTCCTCCTTGACAGAGAGGCAAAGAGAAACAATTGGCTGTCACTTTGATCATGGTCCCATAAAATGTTGGTTTTTTCTTCTCTCATGCTCTGATAAGTAGGAGCAAATCCTTCCCTGTGAATCTATCAGTGATTTATCTCTCTTTAGAGACCCGGGGACGCTTTGGACAGTGACACAGCTTTCCAACATAAAGGAAAAAACTAATTTTCTGTGGATACCTTCAATAATCCTGCCCCATGTTTATGGTGATAATGAAAGTGAAAAAAACATTTTTATTTAAAATTAAAAAAAAACTGAAAATGATTCCTCTACATCTCCATGGCAGACTCAAATTGGCCTTCTAAGAAAGGCCACACATCACAGGGTGAAAAAAAAGCAATTCAAACATATTCACAGACACATTGTGTTGAATGGTCTCCTGTTGACCTGTTTTATACCTAACAGACCAAATAGCCTTTCTGTCAGCCTGTGGGTGTGCCTAAGGGCCTCTTTAGCTTACCCTTAGTATTCTTTACACGATGATTCCTATTTTCTTGATTCAGCTATGTAATTACTTTTCGGAAGCAAGAATATCAGGGCTGTTTACGTTCTTTCTTTCTTTTGCTATTGAGTTAGTGTTCATTTTGGCAGTTACTATAATTGCATATTACTGAATTCGGGAACACAGGCCAGAAAAATAAAATGGAACCGGTGGAGTACTATTTCAATTCACATACCAGTTTCTCTATAAATGAGTTCACAAGCATGCTCGGCTCCCCTCTCTGCAAAGGCCTCCAACATGACAAAAGGGACATGATCAAAAGCTTTTTGTTTCACTCAAAGCAAAACAAGTGAAGAAAAGAAAATTATAAGAGGAACAAAGCTTCCTCCATAATTAGGCTTTCAAAAATATTCCATTTCCCATAAATATTACATATGTTTATAATGCTATTTTGGAATATTTAATGTTATTCACAGCTACTGAAGTATGCTGTTCTTAAGAATAGAATCCTATTATAGTAAAAGTCTTTTTGAATTAAAATCACATGAAGAAGTGAGAAAATCAAACTTTGATAATGTATTTTAGAATATAATTATGTTTTGAGTTTGGACAGCACTTCAAAAGTGATAGGAGAAACGTGTGCAGAATAAATATAGAACTGCATACACCTGTGTTTAGTTCAGATAAAGGAGAAAAATAAATACTACAGCTTAAAATCAATAATATGCACAGCATTAGGATTTCAACAGATGTGCTGACTATATGATTCTTCTCACTAAGATAATAAAATTTAATGTGATATAAAAATATTCATGTTGCTACATTGATTCCATTAACATGAGAAATGCAAACTTAAAATGCTCACTACTAGAGAACGAAGCTGTGAGTACTCATTTTCTTAAAGTTCAATGGATAGTGCATCACAGCAAAAAGCAGTTTGCTTCTGATGGAAAAATATGTAGGTGCTTCTGTACTCTATATTATAAGAAGTATGCTTCTGTGTTGTATTATAAAAATGAGTTTTTACATAAATAGTATAAAAAGCCTAACATATATACTTTGATAATTTTGATTCATTGTACGTTCATTCTGACTTAAACTTTAGCCCATGTGGTACATCAGGCTCAGTGGTTTTGGTAGTATGAAAATTCCACTTCACAGTAAGAGCTGATGACAAAAAAGTGCAAGAGCACATGAGGAACCAATACTATAGATTCCCCAAGGCAAGAGTGACCTGACCAGACAGAAAAAAACTGAGGTCCAAAATGATTTACTGCCGGTTGTCTTCCAGTCCTTCGGGCCTCCCTGAATTATGTAATAACTGGAGAAGATAGGGACAGCAGATTTCTTTAGAGATGTTAATCTACTACCTTCAGATAGTTGAATTTCAGAAGAAAGTGCACCTTAAAGAGTCAATTCCTGCCAGGCAGTGACATATGCCTTTAATCCCAGCACTCTGGAGGCAGAGCCAGGCGGATCTCTGTGAGTTTGAGGCCAGTCTGGGCTACCAAGTGAGTTCCAGGAAAGGCAAAAAGCTACACAGAGAAACAAACAAACAAACAAACAAAAAAGATTCAATTCCTGTCTCTGTTCTAGTTTTTTTTTTTTTTTTCTGGTAACAGACACATGCCTTACTATTCCAGTTACATGCATCTCTGGATGTATCAGGGGGGCTTTGGAACTCTCCATAAAGGCTTTGGGTTGTTTTAAAAAAAAATCTCAAGGCTATAGAGAACAGGACTCCTAAAGTTGGGGCAGGAAAACTCTCAAGTAGCTATTAGGTGGTTTTCCCACTGGACCCTCCTTTCCCTGGTTCACCTGAAATCTCCATCACTTTAACTTAACAAATTGAATCACTGCACTTTCTTGTTTTGTGACTTAGGTTGAGGCTTGTTTGACCTCTGATTTTAAAGTACTTTCTGTTCTGCATTGTTTTGTTTGTGTTTTCCCTCCTGGGTTATGGCCTGTGTAGCTGCTGGCTTTTAGGTCACTTTCTATTCTGTCTGGTTTATTTCAGAGGTCTGGCTGTTAGAATGGGTGGCTTAGCCTCCATCCCTGGCAACAAGCCCTTTGGGCACAGTCTAGCAAATTGGTCTGACTGTGCTTACAGTTCTGTGAAAAAGAAAAGCATGGTATATTATTGTAGTACAATTTGGCCAGTCCACAGATTGGTTTCTGGGAAAAATGGTAGTTAAATGAATCTGTAAGTTATTATACTGTATTACAACTAAAGGGTTTCTTTTTTTTTCCAAGGATCAGGAAAACAGAGGAAAATATTACATTGAATTGATCTCTCAAACTTTACCTTCTGAGTGTTGACTTTCATTTAAGGGAGGAGGTATGACTAAGAAATTAAATTTTTCTACCTTGTTTGTATTTAAGATTATGCTTTAAATTAATGTAACTTATTTATTCTGTAAATTTATACACAAAATATTGTAGGGAAACACTTAATAGGTCCACCCATAAATCCTCAAATACAACTGACTTTATGTTTAATTAAGTATTTTCGTGTGTGTGTGTGTGTGTGTGTGTGTGTGTGTGTGTGTGTACATATGGCAAATAATGTATAGAGACCAGGGAACAACTGAGTGGATTTAATTCTCTCCTTCCATCTTTATGTGGGTTCCAGATTGAAATCCAGGAAGACAGGCTGGGAGGCAGCACGTTGATCTACTGAGCCATCTTGGTGGCCTCTGCATGTTATGCTTATTTGTAATGAATATTCTAATGCTCCCAGTCAAGCCTTACACTATTGGACCTAACAATATATTTCCTGTCCAACCATGTAGCTGGAAGTTTCTCTGGTCCTGCAGGCCCTGCGGTTGGGATGAATCTCTCCCTCCTGCCTCCCGTAGCAACTTGGTCCCAAGTAAACACACAGAGGCTTATATTAATTATAACTGTTTGGCTATTACCTCAGACTTATTACTGAGCAGCTCTCACACTTAAATTAACCCATAATTCCTATCTATATTTAGTCACGTGGCTTAGTACCTTTTCTCAGTTCTGCCTTGTCATCTTACCTCCTCCGTGTCTGGCTGGCAACTCCTGATTCAGCCTTCCTCTTCCCAGAATTCTCCTAGTTGTTTGCCCTCCCTATACTTCCTGCCTGGATACTACCCAGTCAGCATTTTATTAAATCAGTCTACAAAAGTATTATCCCACAGCACAACATCTTATACAGGACATCTGTCTTTTCTCTTTCTTCCACTTAGTGCTCCAGGGAAAGTAGCTGCTTGATATTTCTTCTAGTTTTAGAAGGAATATACTCTTTTTTTTCTATCCAAAGTTACATTTACAGAGCCAACATAAAGCTTGTTGGCTTTCTATGCACTTTATCTCTTCCTGATTTCTTTCTTATGTAACATAGTTTATTGCCCAAAGTTCTTAGAAGCTTTGTTACCATGACTAACTCTTGTTAAAGGTCTTAGTTGTATTTTCTGTTATTGAGATAAAATATCTTGACATGGCAACTTAAGGCTGAAAGGGCTTATTTTTTCCTTAGGGTTTAAGACTGCAGTTCATTATGCTAGAGTAATCTTGGTATGAGGAGCTTGGAAAATATATCTCCATTGAATTTGAAGTCAGGAAATAGGATGTTAAATGCTTGTGCTCAGCTTACTCCCATATATACAACACAGAATCTCAGCCCAAGGAGTGGTTTCACCCAAAGAGTTTGAGTCATTCCACCTCAACCCAAAATCAGATAAGCAATTTAAACAGGCCTATAAACGCTAGTGAAATATAAGGAGTCAATAAAAGTTTCCCACTTGTACTGCTACCCCACAAAAGAACCTCAAGATCAAATAGTTTTACCTATAAATTATCTCAGACTTCCAAAGATGAGTTAATACCGATATTCTTCAAATTATTGCACATAAAAGAAACAGAAGGAACATTTCTCAATTCATTTCATGAGACTATAGTTATACTGATACCAAAACCACATAAAGATCCAACCAAACAAGAGAATTATAGACCAACTTCCTTTATGATCATAGATGAATAAATATTCAATAAGATACTTGCAACCTGAATCTAAGAACATGTCAAAAAGATCATCCACCATAATCATGTAGGCTTCATCCAAAGAGGCAGGAATGGTGCAACTTAGGTAAACTAAAAAAAGTAATCCTTCACATAAGAAAACAAAAAACAAACAAACAAACAAAAAACCTGAAAGGAAAAAAACACATGATCATCTCACTAGATGAAGAAAGGCCTTTGAAAAAAATCCAATGCCCCTTTATGATAAATATCCTGGAGAGATGAGATATATAAGGGACACACTTCAGCATAATATAGTAAACATATAGCCAACAAAACATTAAATGGAGAGAAACTCAAAATAATTCCACTAAAATCAGGAACTCTCTCCATATCTATTCAATATAGTACATGAAGTCTTAGCTATAGCAATAAAATAAATAAAGCATATTGAGTGTAGACAAATTGGAAAGGAAGAACTCAAAGTATCTTTATTTGCAGATAATATGATAGTAAAAGTAAGTAACCCAAAAAATTCCACTGGGGAACTCCTATAATGAAGAAACACTTTGAGCAAATTAGATGGATACGAGATTACCTCAAAAAAGTCAGTATTCCGTATTTATACAAAAGACAAACTGAGAAAGAAATCATGGAAATAATACCTTTCACAATAGCTTCAAATAATATAAAATATCTTGAGGGTAACTCTAACCAAGCAAGTAAAGGCTTATAGGACAAAAACTTCAGGACCGTGAAACAAATTGAAGAAGATATCAGAAGATGGAAAGATCTCCCATGCCATCTATCAAAAATGGCCACCTATCAAAAGCAATCTACACATTCAGTTAAATCCCCATCAAAATTATAACACTGTTCTTCACAGATCTTGAAAGGAATTTTTTCAGCTTCATATGGAAACATGCACACATACACACAACACAACACAACAAAACAAACAAAAACAAAACAGAATAGCTAAAACAATCCTGAATAATGAAGAACTACATACAGTCTCATCATCACACCATCCTGAATTTTCCTGAATTTTAAGTTGTATTATAGAGCTATAGTAATAAAAACAATATGGTATTGACACAAAATCTTACACATTAATTCGTGGAATAAAGTTGAGGATCCAGTCCACACACCTATGGGTATCTGGTTGTTGATAAAGAAGCTAGAAATACACACTAAAAAAAAAAGACAGCATCTTCAGCAAATAGTGCTGGACTTGATAGAAGAGAAAATGGAGAATAGCCTTGAACTAATTGACATAGCAAAAGTCATTCTGTGCTAATGATGTCATGTTCAGAACTTTCAAAAGGAGATTCTCACTTGGCTGAGAAACACTTAAAGAAATGTTGAATTTCATTGTCCATCATGAAAATGCAAATCTAAACGACCTTGAAACTTCTTACAACAGTCAGAATGGCTAAGATCAATAAACTAAGTGACAGTTCATGCTAGCTAGGATGTGAAGTAGGGGAACACTCATCCATTGCTGGATGGGGGTGCAAATATCTACTGTCACTATGAAAATCACTATTGTCTTTCCTCAGGAAGAAGGGATTCCATAGACCTCAAAATCCAGATATACCATTCCTGGGCATATATCCAAAGAATGCTTCATCCTACTATAAAGACATTTGCTCAACCATGTTTATTGCTTCTGTATTCATAATATCCAGAAATTGGAAATAGCCTAGGTGTCTGTAAACAGAAGAATGGATAAAGAAAATATGGTACATTTACACAATGGAGTTTATCTCAGGCTTAAAAATGAAATAATAACATTTGGAGGTAAATTGGTGGAAGTAGAAAAGAATCATCCTGAGAAAGGTACTCTAGATCCAGAAAAAGAAATATGGTATGCATTCTCTTATATTAGGATATTAGATATTAAGTTAATGATAACCAAGCTATAATATATAGAACCATAGGTATTAGAAATAGATTAAGGGAATGGGGTTATAGGTAGCTCTTGGCAGGAAATGGAAATAGGATATTTATGAATGGATGGGGGTGCTACAACTTTAGTTTCAAATGGGGAGTGGGAGGAAAGTAGAGGACAAGGAAGATAATGCCAGGAGAGACAGCTAAAATTAAGGTGCATTATAGTGGTAGTATAGAAACCTAATACAATAGAAGATATATATATATATATATATATATATATATATATATATATATATGGAGGGAAACTAAGTGAAATTGTCAAATAATGGGAAAGACAGATCACTGACTGCCATGCCTTGTCACCAAATAAAGCTTCCAGTACAATTAGGATTGGATTACATCTAATTGAGTTGTTGGCCAAAAATGTCACATAGAAATCCCCAAATAACTTAGGCTATTGCTAAGTCTATAGGTCTCTCTACACACACTGAAGGTCAAGGTCCCATGACTGAAGACAACACCTACCCAACTCATTGAATGTGGAAATGTTGAGCTAGTATCTACACAGAGCATTCACCTACCTGCTAGCATTTATAGTACAGGAAGATACTATGCACACTATAAAAGAAATATAAACACCAAGCCAGCCATAAGCCCCTTTATTTACAATGGTGTCCTGCCTGCAAGATATGCTAATACAATAGTGACACAAAGCTTGTCGGAATAATCAACCAGTGTCTGATTTGACTTAAGGTCAACCCCATGAGATGGAACCCATACCCAATGTTGCCTTAGTGATCAAGAATCTAAGATTAGGGACCTAGTGTAAAACCAACAATATTGTTCTAAATAAACAAACAAAAACCACAGCAACAAATGACTCTGGATGGCATTCTGCTATACTTATAGGTCAGTTTCTTGCTTAGCAGTTCTCCAAAAGCATCCCTGCTACAGCAGATGGGAATAAATATAGAGACTCATGGCCAGATATTATGCAGAAAATGAGAGAACTTAGAACACTTAGTCCTAAATGGAATATTTCCATCAAAACCCTCTCCTCAGAGCTCAAGCAACCCTGTGGAAGAGAAGGCAGAAGCATCTAAGAGTCAGAGGGGTTGGAGAACAAGGCCTTCTGAATCAGCTAAGCAAGGCACATATGAGCTCACAGGGGCTAAAGCAGCAAACACAGGGTCTACATGGGTCTGCACCTGGTTATCTGTGTATATATTGCAGCTTTCAATTGCATGTTTTTATGGGACTCCTAAGTATGTGACTGAGGGGCTCTTTGATTCTTGTGCCTTCTCTTAAGCTCTTTCCTTCTGTTGGTTTTCATTTTCCAATTTCAGTGTGATAGTTTATTTTTTTAAAAAAATCATTCTATTTTATTTTGATTAAAATTATTTAAGAAGACATAAATGTTCAGACAATGGGGTCTATACTCTCATATCAATTTACTATAGCACATGCATGCCCATTAATGTGTACAGTCAGTGTGTGTTAATTGAAATATATATCAAATACCATAGTTCTTTGAAGAGTAAGTTAGTGTTGAGTAATGTTTTTATGAGATTCCGTCGTGTGTGAACCAGGGGCTCTCTGTTTCTTGTTCCTTCTCTTGGGCTCCTTTTCTTCTATTTGTTTGTTTCATCCAATTCTAATATATTAGTTTTTGTTGTATCTTATCTTAATTTATTTTAATATTATTTCTTAGAAGCTTGTTTTCTAATGTGAGACAGAAAGGTGGTGGATCTGGATAGGAAGGGAGGTGGGGAGGAACTTGGAGATGGAGAGAAAGGGGAAATTATAATCAGGATACACTATGTGAGACAAAAGTCTGTTTTAAATAAAAGGAAAAAAAAAACAAAACCAAAAGCAAAGTCTCCAATAGGCATGAATGGGGACCTGTCACTCAGTGAACTCTAGATTTTATGAAGCTGAAAATTGAGATTAACCATCAAAATTCTAAGTTTTTTTGTCAACTTGGCAAACAAAAACACCAATTTAAATCATTGTCTATTAATTTTTGTCCTCACTCTTTGATGATTATCTCATAATCTAAAATACAGTCCAACTTCAAAAGTCCCCTTAGTCCTTAAAATTCTGAAGTATGCCTCTCATATGAGACTCAGACTCAGGGGAATCTTGTAACTTTATGCTCCTATAAAAAAGTAAAACAAGATACATATTTTCAATAAATGACTGCATAGAGTAAACATTCTTACATCAAAATGAGAGAATTGATGTTATATCAAGGAAAGATTAGACCAAAGTAAGACCGATATCCAGCTGAGAAAACAAGAAATCTTACAGGTCTTTATCTGACCCCTAGGAATCATAATTAAACTGGCTGGTCCTATCTTCCAGCTCTCTTACCTGTACCACATATAGTCTCTCTGGTTTGCCAACTCCATTCCATGCCAGAAGCTTTCCTTCATGAATGATCCATAGTCCAGGTATTTTCAATATCCTGGTGTCTCCACAGTAGCTTTGGCTTCTCCTTCACACTTTCTCACAATAGTCTTTCTCAAGGCAGGAGCAAAGTGGACTATGTGACTATGTTGCCATGTTCTCCTGCCTGCTCAGGTTGGAGCCTCCGATTGGTGGGGCTTTCATCCCTAGGACAGCTCCCCCATTGTCACAGTGCAGTGTGGTAGGTTTCTCTTCAGTGGGGTCATGTCCTCAATGATTCCACCTGCTTACTTAATCATAGCCCGAATATTCTGTCTCAAAATTGCCGTTATCTCTAATTTCAACTTTATTAAAGTTTTCAGGACACAGCTAAAATGAAGAAGACACATAGTGAAAATATATGAATGGTCCCCATATCCCAGTTCTTGATAGAATCCTTGTTCTCTCTAAAACTTCATGATCCAGGGATCAACTTTCCACATTTTCTCTCAGAATTGTTCTCTTTATGGCCCAGGGATTTCCACTTTCATCATGTAATGGCTGCTTTATACAAACTTCTAAACTCCGCCACATCCTCTTATGAACCAGTTTTAAGGGCTTCAGAATTACATAGTCAGATTTATTACAGCAATGGCCTCACTAATCAATATCAATTTTTGTCTTAGTTATTTTTCTTGTTGCTGTCATAAAATACTCGGTGAGAGCAACATATAACAGAAAAGGTTAATTTTGACTTATACATTAAAGATTAAGTCTTTCAGGACACTGAAATCCTAATGGTTTAGGATTGAGGCAACGGCTTATGTTGATGAAACAGAGAGAATGATGAGTGCTTAGAAATGTTTCAGTGTGCATGGCTTCATGCTAGAAAGATCACTTAATAGTAAGAAGTTAGTCTATTTTTTTTTTTTTTTTTGGTTTTGGTTTTTTTGAGACAGGGTTTCTCTGTGTTGTTTTGGTGCCTGTCCTGGATCTCGCACTGTAGACCAAGCTGGCCTCGAATTCACAGAGATCCACCTGGCTCTGCCTCCCGAGTGCTAGGATTAAAGGCGTGTGCCACCACCGCCCGGCTAAGAAGTTATTCTAACTATCATCTGTACTTATGATGGCATAAAGCCATCTTTTGTCCAATATATATCTTATAGATACAAAAGCTACTACTGACAGCAGAAAGTGATAAAAAAAGACAACCAATAGATATGAGTAACTTTATAGAGTATATTATAATCCCACATTTGTATTTCATACTGTAAAACCAATGGCAAATGTACATAGGCAATTTGTACATGTTTAGCTTAGTGTATATATGTGATTAATGGATTGATGGCTCATTTTTCATTAACCTTTACTAAGTAACACCTTGGGGTGCAAGTCAGACTCATCAGCCTTAAGAGCATGTGAATAATTCTTCACAAAGAAAAAAAATAAAAAGGGAAAGTGCAAAGATATTAGAAGAGTGACACAAAACCAAAAAATTCAGAGACAGAGATGATGACCTGAATGATTGAAAGCCTTTGCTCCCAAAACCCCCAGTTTACTGTGTAATCTCCAGACTAGAGATGAGAAAGATAACACTTTTTAACTTAAATATCTTTGTTTCAGATGTTCATACATGAAAAATGCATTTACCCCTCTCTTTCCCATTTCAACTCGTTCTACACCCCACATTGTCCTTTTAAAATTCACTATCTATTCTTGGTGTGTGTGTGTGTGTGTGTGTGTGTGTGTGTGTGTGTGTGTGTGTGTGCAATATAAAACCTACTGAGTGAATTTATTATTGTCATATGTACATGTTTAAGTTTGACAACTTGAGATTCTATAACATATCAAGGAGATTATTCCTAGAGGAATTTGATCCTTTTGGGAGCCTGTAGCTTTTCATAAAAGGGTGCAGTCTTATAAAATTTCTGACATGTCAACTGCTGTTGATATTATATAGTTTTATTTAGTAACAAACTTGTTGAAATATGGCAACACCACCCTGGTAACTTATTCTCTGCATTTTGTCCAGTGGTGAATCTCTGTAGTCATCTCTGTCTACTACAAAAGAAGATTCTTTAATGAGAGGTTGGAACTAAGCTTATCTGTGTATATGAGGATACTGATTGGGCCTTAAGTCCAATTAGACAGCTGTTGGTTTCCACAAGAAAAAAAGTGCCACCATTTCATCTTTGGCATCTATCTTGTAGGGCTGTCATTTTTGTGGTTCATACATTTTACAGTTGGGTAGGACTATTGATAACTTTCCTAACTTTTCACTCTTATGCAATACATCATTATTTCTCTTTATTCTTTTTAATGACTTCCTAGCATTTACTTTTTGCCTGGGTTGCTGTTATTTTTCAAAATAATTCTGAAGATGAAATATAGTCTGACCCATAAGCATTTACTTTTTGCTACACTGATTTTTTAATTAGAGAGATTTTTTTTAAAGCAAAAGTGAGGAGTTAAAGTCATCTTTCAAAATATTTTTAGTTTTGCTTAAGAGTAGTATTTCTAAAACTTGAAAATACGAGCTTATTGCAATTTTTTTATACAAATTACTTAAATACTTTGAATTTCCATATAAAAACAGTCTTATAAATTCAGAGAAATGATATTGACTTTTATAACCATCTGATTTGTAGGAAGTGTCATTTCTTCATGTATATTTAATAAGCAAAGTAGCAATGTGTAGTTCTATATAAGATTGACAATTATCAGAGAACTATTGTGTTATGGCTATACTTCGTTGTCAACTTTACTACAACTGGAACTAAAATTCAAAAATGGAGGGCATGATTGCAAAGGAATTTGCTTAGTTTCAGGTAGGAAGATCCACTTCTAATCCTGATATTTGAGGTAGTTGGAAGATACTCTTTTAATCAAGATCCATTGAGCTGGGAAAAGACCAACCTTTAATGACCTAATCTGGCTCACACTGTCTACTGGATGTCTAAGGACATAGAAGAAGGAAGCTTTTGCTATTTGCCTGCTTGGGTTCGCCTTGCTAGCAAGTCCATTGCTTCACTGGCATAGAGACTACTTCTTTGGATCCCAGCATATCCTGAACACCAGCTGAGACATCCATCTAAACTTGTGAACTGAGAAACTATTGGAGTCTTGAACTTTCTGTTCACAGTTAGCTGTTGTTGGATTAGCCAGACTGAAGCCTGCATGTCATTCTAACAAATCCCCTTTCTCTCTAAATAGAGAGATTTGTTCTAAAAGTTCTGTTACTCTAGAGAATCTGACTAATAATATTGTTATTCCATATATATTTTCATAAGCTACAGTTTCAATATCTCTCATTAGGAAATTTGAAATCTACAGAATGATTTGAACATTGATATTAAGCCCAGTGGGAAATTCTGCATCATGAATAATTTGATGTCACAAATTATTTAAAATTTTGTATATTATTAGCTTTGATTTGTGTGATAAATGTATGTGCCATATAAATTAATTTTATGGTTAGTCTTGGCTGCATCTCCAAGACACTTCATTATGTATATGGAAATATTTTAAAATTAGAAAAAAATTCTCAAGTCCAAAAACATTTCTTATTCTTGGCATCTGAGATAATAATGCATAGCTGTATTATATTTCTTATTTTATTGAGAGCTGAAATCATTATATGCTATCAATCAAATCTTGCTTTAAATGAAACCAAATATGAGTAGATATGATATAAATTCAAAGAAGGATGACAATATAGACATGTTATGAAAATTGGATCCATAAATATTTAATTTCTTTTGTGCCCATGGACTTTGCTGGTAATCATTTTTTTTAATCACAATAATAAAAAATATTTCATATTTCATCATTAAATTCTTTGACACATAGTAGTTAAAGCATCATATGTTTAAGATTTTGCCAGACTCTAGAGGAGAGATTTATAGAACTAAAATATTGCTAAAATGACCTATGAAGCCAACTATTTGTAGCTGAGTATTAGGTTATTCTAATCTCAACCCAAGAAAAGCTGATCATATAGGGATAGCTGCATTATTTACCAGAAAGTATAATTATAGTCAGTGAGTATATCCAAATGCATGTAATTTAAATATCATTTTGAAAGTTTGTGCTTGCCTATGTAATTTGCTGTATAACTTTAATAATTTCTGTAGCTCATTTATCAGTATATATCTCATAGTTTGTTCTAAGGTAATAGATGACTAGACCAAATGAAAATGAGGAATGAGACATGAAAAGAGACTGGGGAATAGCATTCCAGGTGGAAAACCCCTGAGGCCAAATCTTTCTTATTATGAGAGAAGAGAAGCTTATATTGGTCCTAATGCATCTGGACCATGCAAAACAAAAAAGAAAGTGGCAAAATTAAGGATTTTAATTCAAGAATTAATACTCAGTGATAAGTTTAACACACTGTTCTTACTTGTACCATCATGTTTTAACAGATATCAGCAAGCTTGTGATGTCACCAAAGCTGAAGAATGCATTTCATCTAAGGGGACAGGTATCTAAATTTAATTGTATTAATAAAACAAATATCAGTTGACTTCTGAAGGAGAATGTGAAGAAATTGCAATGTAGCATGTGAGGAGGCATGTAAGTTTTTTTCTAGGTAATGTTGACATGAAACTAAAAATTTGAGAAATTATCTGATGCATTGGAGATCCACAAATGTGGAATATTGCAAAGGCAAAGAAGTGTAAAAGAGGCTTCCCTCCATCGTTATTCATTATTAGAAATGATATCTTCAGGATGTTGACAGTCATGCATCTTTCAAAGTTGGAAATTTATTATGATGTATGTTCAACTGCAGCACACTTTACACAGAGATTTTGGGTTACTTAGTTGAGGAAATTGCAAATATTAAGAACCTATGAACCAGTAATCATAAAGCATAAAGTTTTTTATTTATTGTCCATATAATACTTCAGGAAGAATAAACCAGTACCTGTCAGTAGATCTAGTTGCAGATATTAACGCTTCTGAAAAAGAACATTTATCAATAAAAAAAGCTAAGTCTAATTAATTTAAATACTTGAGGAAGGGCATTGATATTGCTCAGCTGGTAAAGGCACTTGCTTCAAGCCCAATAACCCACATTTGATCCACAGAATTCACAGAGTATCAGAAGAAAATTTATTCCTACCAATTGTTTTCTGACATATACCAAAGAGCTCTGACATATATGCCCTTCCCAAATAAACAATATATGTAATAAAAACTTAAATTTTTAGTGCATATTAGTAATTAACTCATTAACTGTTGCCTGAGGTTATGTATGGTTTTTATATTGGAAAAAGATTTTCATAGTCACAAGATTAAATTTTATTTTCCTATAAATAAAAATAGTTGACAACATTCTAAAATAATTTCCAAGGTAGAACAATATCTGACATATCTATGTGCTTAATGAATTTCCAGTTTTATCATTTTCCTTTTTATTTTCTACAGTCAAGATTATGAGCTGGGCTTGGTGGGCCATGTCTTTAAACCCATCACTTGGAGGTAGAGGCAGGTGAATCTCTGTGAGTTCAAGGCCAGCTTTGTCTATATAATGAGTTCCAGAACAGCCAGAAACATATATGGAGAGAGTGAGTGAGGTGGAGGAGGGAAAGGGGGGGTTATAACCTGCATGAGGTCTTCTTCTAGCATAATAAATATGACTTCAGGGATCTTCGATATGGAATATTCTTCTGTGGTCACTTTTCATTCAGCTGGCAGGAAATTTCAGAAGTATGAATTCTCAAGAAATTTAACAAAAATGTAAACAAGCAACTCAGTAGTGTATTATTTTTTGACCTGTAGTACATTCTGTAACAATGCACTAAATTCATATCTCTGTGGCATATTTTTCAGTGCTCTGATTCAGAAATTAGGATTCATTAGATAGTCTGTTGCTTTTACATTGCTAATTATATCATCTCTGTTCGTTGTTCTCATTGCTACTCCTATAATTTCCTTCCTCAAATTTATCTAAATCATCTGTTTGTGAAGTATTTGTCATGTTTCACATACATCATCATGAAATTTGCAGGTAAATGGATGGAAACAGAAAAAAAATCATCCTCAGTGAGCCCCAGAAAGACAAACCTGGTATGTACTCTGTGGTGGGATTGTGTTCCCCAAAATATTGTGCACCCTAATAAACTTATCTGAGGTCAGAGACAGAACAGCCACTAGATACAAAGGCTAGAAAATGGTGGCACTCACATCTTTATTCCTAGCACTCCAGAGGTAGAAATCCCTCTGGATCTCTGTGAGTTCAAGGCCACATTGGAAACAGCCAGGCATGGTGACACACACCTTTAATCCCAGAAAGCGAGCCTTTAATCCCAGGAAGTGTTGGTAGAAAGCAGAAAGGTATATAAGGTGTGAGGACCAGAAACTAGAAGCATTTGGCTGGTTAAGCTTTCAGGCTTCTAACAGCACAGTTCAGCTGAGAGCCATTCGGATATGAGGACACAGAGGCTTCCAGTCTGAGGAAACAAGATCAGCTGAGAAGTTGGCCAGGTGAGGTTAGCTGTGGCTTGTTCTGTATCTCTGATCTTCCAGTGTTCACCCCAATAACTAGCCTCAGGTTTGATTTTATTAATAAGAACTTTTAAGATTCATGCTACAGTACTCACTCATAAATGGATATTAGCTGTAAAGGAAAGAATAACAAGGCTACAATCCATAGCCCCAGAAAAGCTAGGTAACAAGAAGGGCCCAAAGAGACATGCATGAATGTCCCTGGGAAGGAAAAATAGAAGAGATCTCCTAGGTAAACGGGTAGGGGTGGAGTAGCAGGATGCAGGTATGGGAACATGAGGGATCAGGTTGGGCAGGCTGGGAGTGGGACCAACTGGGAGAATAATGAAATAGATATCTTGATGAGGGGACATTCTGGGGTTAGGGAGAAACTTGGTATCAGAGGAACTCCCAGGAATCCACAAGGAAGACCCCAAAAACCACTCCTAGCAACAGTGGAGAGGGTGCTTGAACTGTCTTTCTCCTGTAATCAGATTGATGACTATCCTAATTGTCATCAGAGAACATTCATCCAGTAACTGATAGAAGCAGATGCAGACATCCACAGCCAAGTACAAGCTGAGCTCTGGGAGTCCTGTTGCAGAGAGAGGATTGTATGAGCGTGTGTGTGTGTGTGTGTGTGTGTGTGTGTGTGTGTGTGTGTGTGTGTGAAAGTCATGATAGGGAAAACCACAGAGACAGCTGACCTGAGCTCATGAGAGCTCACCGACTCTGGACCAGCAGCTAGGGAGCCTGCATGGGACCAACCTAGGTCCTCTGCATGTATGTGACAGTTGTGTAGCTTAGTCTGTTTGTGGGGCTCCTAGCAGTGGGACCAGAGCCTGTCCCTGTGCTTGAGCTGACTTTTGGAAACCCAAACCCCAAGCTGGGTTGCTTTGCCTAATTTTGATGCAGAGGAAGGAGCTTGGTCCTGCCTCAACTTGATGTGTGATGCTGTGTTGACTCCCATGGGAGGCCTGCCCCTTTCTGAATAGAGAGGAAGGAGGAGTGGATGGGAGGGTGGGTAGAAAGGAAGTGGGGGGAGGGAGCTGAAGGAGAAAAGGAAGGGGAAACTGTGGTCGGTATGTAAAATAAATAAAAAAAAATAATAAAAAATCCAGGACATTACTTGTTATGATGGGCACAGTGGACAAAACATATCTAGAGCTGTCACTTTCACACTAGTGAGACTTCAGACTCCTTTCTTATTAGTTTGCCATTTTTCTCCCTCTCCCAGGACCACCACTGTCTCCCTCATTGTTTTCCTTCACTTGATAATTAGCAGAATTCATTTTATGAAATGTCTACACTAGCCAAAGTTATTTTCAAAGCAGTAAAATTTCTGATTTCTAAAATTTGTAAGAAACCATAGACACAAACCAACAGCTCTTAAAGCAAAGCCAGAGATACCATAGTATGCATTCAAAATATATTATGCATTAACAGTAATAAGAAATTTATGGCAATGACATAAAAGATTTATGCACCAATGGAAATTAATAGAGTCCAGACATAAAGCCTTACAGGTTAATGTATTAATTTTGCACTTTTATACCAGTAATACTCAAAATACTCAAGACAAAGTACAAAATTGTCAATAAATTACGTTGGGAAAAGTAGGTATCTATACATAAAATACTGAAATATATCCCTGTCTTACAGCATATACCAAAAAAAAAAAAAAACCAACCCTCAAAGTACAATAAATATTTACGTTGAAGATCTGAAAGTGTTTTCATACAAGGCATGATAGAGTCTGGTGAAAAAGGTTTGTGCACTAATTTCACAGATGAGACCAAAATCTAATGTAAGAAAAAGCAAAACTCAACAAGTCAGCGTATAAAAATATAAACAAGCTCTGTAAAGATAGTAACAATATAATCATAAAAATGGAAAGGCAACCCACAAAATGTAAAAATATTCCTTAATTCCAAGGTGCACAGGGGATTCCGATAGCACACATATTAAACGAATAATAGAGAAGAGTCTCAAATAAGCATTTCTTCACAGAAATACAAGGTGAAGAATGAGTATCAAGGAAACAGTTTCAATATGATGCTACCTCACAGGTAGGAGGGTGGAAATTATTTAAAACAACATCACACTGAGTCAAAATCAGTTACAAAAGGACAAACCCTACATGATTCCTCTTCCATAAAACTTTAAACGTTAAATCTTATAGGACTGGATATAGGGTGAAAGCATACAGGCTTTCTGAGTTAAGAAAAATGGAATTTTGCTATTCAACTCATATAAACTTTGAAACATGTAAACAAAAGTGTTCTGAAAACTGATGTAATAATACCATGTTGTACTCGTAACAATATTTTAGGAAGATAATCTCATATTAAATATTCATACCAAAATAAATAACAGAATATCCGCATAGTTAAAAGACTAAAAGATGATAGTAACTCAACTTTGGAAAGGCTTAGATGTTTAAGACAACTCCAGATATTAGAAGGTGGGATTTGAGGAGGTAAGTGAGTCAATGTTGAAAAGCATTAGGAGTTTAATGACTACTGGGAGAAGGTAAAGTACCCTTTCCCAGGGATGATCTCCCTATTCATTGTCCAATAGACTTTGATTACCATTAAATCCATATATACACTACCAACAAAAATGGAGTTCATATCACATATATGTATATTTATGTATACACAAATATGCATATACATGCATATGAATATAGCAACAACAATAATTGAAGAAAAGAAGAAGCTTTTAATTTGATGCAATGAGACATGAGCAGAGTGTAGCTAGGAGGGATTGGGAAGAGAAGGGGGAAGGGGAAATGTATAATTCTATTTCAAGTAAAATCATACTAAGAAATGAAAACAAGAGAATTGGGGATTTCATAAGAGCCTAAAACCCTGCCATCCCCATCATCTGAGATTACAGCAAAAAGGTACTTTAAACAGAGAGAATCAAGTTTCACTGCACACTTATTGGATTCCCTAGACTTCTGAACTGTAAGACATTGATATTTCCAGCTATCCAGTCTGTGGCATTTTGTAACATAAATTTTGACAGAGGGACTAAACAATACATGTGTGTGCTTTTATAGTCATCATGCTAAAGACCTATTTCTTTAAATATGCAAATGATGTATGTAAAGTTATATTTTAGTTAATCAGAGATGTCCTTTAGCAGTTATAACTCTCTACTACTTTGTACTCTCCCATTTAAACACCCTTAAATTATTTGTGAGGTTAGAACTGATACAATGCATTTCTAATACATCTAAAACATTTTAAGTCTACATTTTGGAAAGGCTTGAGATATATGTATATTCATGAAAACATTAGTATAAAACAATGGACATAAAACCCCAAGTTTTCCTCATAGTTCCTTGAAATATTTGGATCTGACTCATTTACCCTTCTTTCTGGCATGGTGGATTAATTTTTAGCTCTTAGAATATCAAGAAAATGTAATTAAAAAACATGACTCTGTCTTTTTCAATGAAATATAAAAGTAGCCTCAATTTCTTCCTGATCTCTTAATTGGTAACGTATAATTTCTTTTACAAGGCATAACTTTTCATTTGATTCATAATGTTTCTTTTCTGTTAGCTTTCTTCTTTCACATCAAGCATTTCAGAAGTGTGCATTTCCATGTAAAAATACCTAGAAGTTTTCCATGTTCTTTTCTGTTACTGTTTTCTACTTGAGTCCCACTGTGATGAGAGGATGTTATATATGACTGGAATTTCTTTTTCAGGGTTAATAATTGTTTTATGACTCAGAATATGGTTCATCTTTCGAAGTAATATTGTTATATGTGAAAGCAGCATGTATCTAGCTGCTTGGTGAAAACAATGCTCTAAAAATATTAATTGGGTCAAGTCAATTGTTAATGAGTTCAAGGTTTTTGTATGTTGGGAGGTTTAATGTCTGGCTAACTTGTTACTTATTAAGAGAATGATATCAAAACATTTCATCACGTTTGATAATTCTTTGCCTTATGAGAATTATTTTTTCAATAATGCACTTTTATTTATTTTATGTATTGTAAAAACTGTTATTAGACTTATGCCCTATAAGGATTGTTAAATCCTCTTGGAGAATGAAAATTTTATTATTATGAAATGATATATTTTAACTTTAAGACTTACTTTTTCATAAAAATAGATTTTGATATTGCATATCAAGTTAGTGTTTTCCTTATTATTAGGGTGATATATTTTCTCCATAATTAGAATCTTAACCAATAATTGACTTTATATTATATGGTAGTTGTGTAAATTATGCATTGAATATCCTCATATAATGTAATTTCATCCAAAGTGACATTCTTATATTTTTAACAGGTGTTTGTGACCATTCACACTGTGTGCCTCAGTTAGGGTTCCTATTGCTATGATGAAACACATGACAAAAAGCAAGTTGGAAAGAACAAGGTTTATTGGTCTTATTCTTCCCTACCACTGTACATTGTTGAAAGAAATCAGGGCAGGAATTGATGTAGGGCAGGAAGCGGGAGGAAGAAGCTCATGCAGTGACCAATCAGGAGTGTCACTTACTGGCTTACTCCTCATGGCTTGCTTAGCCTGGTTTTTTTTTTTTTATAGAACCCAGAAACACCAGCCCAGGGATTGTATCATCCACAAAATATCTGGACTCTCCCTCATCACATCAATAACACATTAAATAATGCTCTATAGGCTTGTCTACAAACTGATTTATGGAAGCATTTTTTCAATAAAGGTTTGTCCCTATCACATGACTATAGCTTGTGTCAAATTTACATGAGCATACAATGTCCAGCACACCATTTATTTGATGATGGCTGATTATTATAGAGTATTAGTTACATCATTATGAATGTTTCAATTTCATTTTCCCCTGTGATTTTGTTTCCCTGTTTCTGTTTCCTGTTAACATGAAGTTGAGAATTTGTTAAGGTAATCTATAGTTCTACAAAACATTCCTTCTGCTTATCTCTGTTTTATGTACTCTATTCTTCAAATACTATCTTCCTTGATCTCATCAGACTCAATTACACCTCCTGAAGTCAGTCTTCAGTTCTCTACTTCAGGTCAGCCTTCTTCAGCTTCAGACTTTGTTGGGGACCAGCCCCCATATTTACAACCAGGTTACTCTTGAGCAGGGAGAAGTGGGAAATATTAAGATAGAAAGAGATACCTAGACAACAAGAGAAAAGACAGAAACAAAGGATAGCCTCGGGAGGGCCTGGGTCGAAACTCACCAGTCCAGAATTCTATTCAAAAGGGCTTTTTATAACAATGCCAAGGGGAGGGGAAAAAGACCTCCCCATTGTTAGATACAGCCAAGTGTAGACCCTTCAAAACACCTGATACTCAGGCCCATGGCCCAATTATCCTCTTATGCAGTCCTGCTGGGTAAAGCCACTAGAAAACCTTGGTGGGCTCCAACAAGACTGGAAAGCCTAAATAGCCTCAAGCTAGTATGTATTTCTATTTCTGAAAAAATACTGCCATCTATTTTGTGATCTCAACTGTGTTAAAGTTGCTCTATAGGTTTTTTTTTCTGTTTTTTGTTGTTATTGTTTTTTTACTGGTTGGCTTAGGATATGAACTTGCATTGATGTTTCCTTTAAATCATTTTGGCTGAAAATATGGAATGATCCTAGTAATTAGAAAGCTTAGCATAGCCGTTGCTTTCTTTTTGTTTTATCTCCTCAATTTACATATAAGCACTACATGTTTTACTCAGTGTATATTTGAAAAGAACTAGAGAACATGGAAATAAATGAAATATGACCTTGTTGGGGGAAGTTTGTCACTAGGTCTGTGCTTTGAGGTTTCAGGAGCTCAAGCCAGGCCCAGTGGCTCATTGTTTTTTCCTGTTGCCCTCTGATCCAGATGTAGAAATCTGAGCTACCTCTCCAACATCATATCTGCTTGTGTGACACCATGTTTCCATGTATGATAATACTGGACTAAACTTTCATTTAATTGTTTTCCTTTATAGACATTGCTGTGGTCATGGTGTCTCTTCACAGCAATAGAAATCCTTTCTAAGACCAATATTTATATTAATTATTTTATGAGATAATATTGTTCATGACAGGAAACTCAAAGTCTCCTCTTCAATATTGTGTTTTTGATCAAGCTTTCTTTTTTTTTTTTTTTTTTTTTTTTTCTTTTTTTTTTTTTTTTTTTTTTGGTTTTTCAAGACAGGGTTTTTCTGTGTAGCTTTGTCCCTTTCCTGGATCTTGCTCTGTAGACCGGGCTGGCCTCAAACTCACAAAGATCCACCTGCCTCTGCCTCCCAAGTGCTGGGATTAAAGGCGTGAGCCACCACCGCCCGGCTGATCAAGTTTTCTTTTTCTTTTTTGGGACATTTGGATGTTGGTTATGGAAGATTATGAGTAGAAAAAAGGCATCCTTCTTCTTCACCCATTAAATATAAAATTGGATTGTTCAAACTCATCTTGAATCCTTGGATTATCCCAGTTGATAGCAGCTTAAAGTTTGCCTGTTATTTTTCTTAAAAATTATTTTAGGAGAAAATTACAAAATTTTATATTAGAGTCCTTGTTCCTACACAAGATCAGCCTCCCTGTTATCTATATCTTCCACCAGAGTAATGCATTTGCCGTACTGATGTACCTACCTTGACACAATAATGAAATTTTTCATGCATCATTTGCTTAAAATGATATAATGATCCATAATGATTCACTAAAGGCACTAGTAAAAGACTGTTGATGAGTGTTTTCTTTAATGTGCTGGGCCCTATTATTACAAAACAAGGCTCATTAGTACTTGGCAAATGCACCTTAACACAGACTTCTGTGTAGTCATTAAGAATGATATTGAGTCAAAGACATTCAGAAATTCATTCTGTTAAATTCCTTTCCATAAATAGAAATCAATCCAAACTCAGCCTATCACCCAGGACTTCAAGTACATATAAAGATTTAAGGGGTGCATATAGTAAATAAAGCCAAGTTTGATTACAATAATGAAGGGCACAAATTGAATTGATGATGGGTAATGTTTTGTACTATTATTTATATTTTTAATGAAGATCAACTATGAACATTGGGAAAATAATAAAGATGAAGGAGAAAATAATAAATTCTACATTTCTAATATCTTATTAGTAATATTATTAGGAGCACTTCCTCTAAAAGATACTTACTAAAGATATCTAAAATATGTAAACAAAAACAAAATTAAATATGTATTTACTTCTCCTTTTTTCTTGTAGCCTGCATTAATCCTGAAACAATGAGAGATCCCTGTATTCTTTTCACAGTGGAGAAATTCTTGGATAATTAAAACAAGAATCTGAGAAGGAAAACATAATATATCAGTTGAAAGTGAATTAAATATGCTTATTATTTTTTGAAAATAAATTTAATATGTCATTTAAAATATTAATTGTTTTTAACTTAGAAACAAAGAACGTAAGCTAGGTGGTGCTGGATCATATCTTTAATTCCAGCACTCAGGTGTCAGAGGCATTTGGACCTCTGTTAGTTCAAACCCAGTCAGGTCCACAGAGTTAATTCCAAGATAGCCAGGGTTACACAGCAAGATCCTGTCCAAAGAAAAAAGAAAGAAAAGAATGGAAAAGAAAGGAAAGGAAAGAAAAAGGAGAGAGAAAGAGAGAGAGAGAGAGAGAGAGAGAGAGAGAGAGAGAAGAAATGAATAACAAGGCCAGTGTGATGGCTCAGTGGGTAAATGTACTTTCTAGCAAGCCTGATTTATTGAGTTCTTCTCCAGGGACACTCATTATGAACAGAGACTAACTACTAGAACTTGTCGTCTGTCCTCTATACATGTGATCAGACATGTGCTTGTACTTGCACACATATTCATACACATAGCAAACATAAACACATGCTAAAACTAACAATGTTTTAAAAAATGGAAAGTATCAATTATGTTTTTAAGCCTAGTAAGGTAAGATAAAAACTGTAAGCAACAGAGGTAATGTCAGTATAGTACTGGTTTTGTTTACTTAATACGTAATTGAAATAAAAGAATTGGCAGACATCCAGAGAATACAATATTGTGGTTATTAATTTATATCAATTTTATTGTATACATGTTACATATACAAAAGTGATCATTTCTGGCAACAATTATTTATTTACTTGTGTTAGGTAGCTATTATGACATAAATATTCTTAAAAATTTAGAGACATGTTTAAATGGCATTTATATGGAATACAATTATAACTGAGACTGTAAATATTTGTCTTTAATAAAATCTTCCCAGTAAAATATGTAGGTGGGCTCAGTAAACAGCAGCAAAGTGTATTCAAATTTTTCAATTCATAGACCTTTTAAAGAATTATTGTTGAATAAATACAAAATCTGGAAGTTTCAAGAGTTTATAACATAAGTTGCAATCCTTATTTTTCATAGAAAGTCAGATGAAAACCAAACAATCGTGGAGAATGTTCAAGGTTCCTGTTTCCTCAGCTTTATTTATATATTTCTTCTTCGTAATTTTTTTAATTTAATTTCATTTTATTTTACAATACAATTCAGTTCTACATATCAGCCACAGATTCCCTTGTTTTCCCCCTCCCGCCCTCCTCCCCTTCCCCCCAGCCTACCCCCCATTCCCACCTCCTCCAGGGCAAAGTCTTGTGCTCATTGCATGAGTTTGCTGTTTGAAACCTGGGGCTTATAAAGGGTTGCTTGGCTCGGCCTGGGAGGAGGGGACTGAGTCTACCAGGTTGATTTCAGTCCTCTGGGGAGGCTTTGCCCTTCTTCATAATTTTTGAACAGTGTATTGAGCCCTAATAAAGGACATGCACAAACTGAAGAGGTCTTTGAGTACTAGGGGAAGAATTCATGCTTTTAGGAAACAACTATTCCTAGAAATAATTATAACTACTCAAATAAAATTATAAACACACTTACTAGATCTGATGACTTTTCTCAGTCTGGATAGCTCAACAATGCTCCATTTATGATCAAGATTCCTAGAATCAGACATAACAGACTAGGTACAGGAGCATCTAAATATTTTACCTTCAAGTAGGTGGTGACCATAGACATGCTATCCCATGAACTGATGTCTGTGCCTACTATCATGTGTTAGTGATACAAAGTAATGTGTTCTGCTTCCATATTTGCATTTTATCCTATTTATAGCATTTATGACTGTATTATGCTTTATCATTTTTCTTATTTTTATAACAATATTTTTTTTTCGAGACAGGGTTTCTCTGTGTAGTTTTGGTGCCTATCCTGGAATTGCTCTGTAGACCAGGCTGACCTCGAACTCACAGAGATCCGCCTGACTCTACCTCCTTAGTGCTGTGATTAAAGGCATGTGCCACCACTGCCAGGCTATAACAATATTTTATTTTGTTTTTATTCTATTGTTTAAATAAGATCAGTGAATAACAGATAAAACAGGACAGCCCCTGGTCCACTTCTGATTTGACTAGATCTTTTTCAGCAGCACTCCCACTACACTGAATTTCAGGAGATTGTCTGTTATGTATACTAGTTAAGATGCGTCCTACATAAGAATCTATTTACACTTTTTATTTTATTTTATTTTTGGTACTTTGATAGTGAAACAAAGTGACCTATAAACTCAATTTCAAACCATATTTCTTGCTAATCCTCAAATCTCCACCAGCATTGAAGATGTAGCATAGTCCCCCACTGTCTTATATGAAACAAAGATACCTGAAGGAAGGTAAGGAGGTTTTGAAAATATTTAGTTTTTGGTTAACTACCCACCAAAATTTACCAGATAATATTTATCACTAGGTGTGCACAGATAATTTGCTCACTCATTTATTCTGGGTCTCCTTCTTTCCCATTGTATTTCAGTTTCATTAGATTAGTCTTGTGTATCTTTCTCACTTTTATAGACCATAGCAGCTGGCACAAATAAGTGCTCAGTAGACATATTTTACAGAGTAATAATTATAGCATTGCTAATATTATCTTCCCAGTTTTCTAGTTGCCCCCTAGGTTAATGTACAAAATGATAAAATATTTAATGCTGTATAGCATTATAATTACTTGTACATCTTTATCTATTCTCTAGCATATTTTATATACTTATTCTCTGAATTCATTATGCTGATTAATGTACTTGTAGTAAAAATATATCTCTGTGGGCAAATAAATTTCATACCAACTATGATAATTAGGAACTAGAATTGGATCATAAAATCATCAACTATGCAAATAGATATATTTGGACAACATAAACAAGAAAGTAAAGAAATGAGAGCTTTATGCATAATGTTACTTGAATGTGGGTTCTCAGGATTGACCATTAACGTGGCATAAATAATTTGTGTTCTCCTCCCTAGGGAAGACTATCTCTCCAACTTCAGCATTCCTTAGTTGCCCTATAGGTGTTTGGTAAGGCTTGACTTTTCATGTTCTACTTCATTATAGCTATTGTAGTTCTCGTTCAACTTATGCTTAAGCAACTATTTTGGTGAGACTTTACAGGAATATACATACATAAATGTAACAATAATTAAAGAAAAAAGAGGCTATTAATTGAAAAAGAGTAAGGACAGGTGTAGGGGAGAAGGAGAGATGAAATTATAATCTCAAAATATAAAAGAAGTAATAAAATTTTAATAAAGCATTGAAGTAAATAAATGAGTTTAGTATACCATTTGCATAAAACACACAGAGAAGAAAAACCCTGGGATGAAAAAGCTTAAAATACCTTAGTGTGTTATTGGTTATAATGTGAAACCAAAACACATACACATGTACAAATCAATTAAATGATCAATAAAATGGGGAATTGTTTGAAAAAGCATTTAGTAAAGAGCTTTAGCAAAGCACATATAGACTTTTATTTAGTGATATGCTTTCCATTCAAAAAAATAATTTTGGCACTTTGCTTCAATTCCTTAGGTATGGTTAGTTCTGTAACAAAGTTTCTAAATGAAAGACTATGTATTTCCTCAAAGGAGACATCTTGGTGGCACATGTCAGAATCACGATACGACCCTTAGGCCATATCTCTGACTTCCTAACATTTGGTTATTGAGACAGCCACCTGCATGTAAGCAGATCATCCAGGGTCTTAAGATGATAGCTCTCACTTTAGATGTAATTAATTGTTAACAGTTTTCTATATAGTTTTTATCCTGTCCATATTTTGTTATTTTGCTGTACAAATATGGTATTTTTTTATGAGATCTTTAAAAGATGTTTTACAAATAGTTTACTGAGATGGAACATGTTATGCCAGCAGGCATAGATCTATCTCAAGTCCTTATATGAGGGTATCATCATGTCCTGATTAGTCACTCACTTGTGGCTTTTGCTTTCTAGCAAAATTCAATTCTGCAAAAATAAAAACTTACAGCTTAATGTGACATTTGAAACTGAATTCTGGAACAGATTAATGGTTACAGTCAGCCAGGTATTCACTGGGTAACTATTTCTGTTATTTCTACATCATCCTTAAAATATAAAATATGATTGTTAGATACATATAGGGCTAGCCACTCAATGATATTTCATAAACAAAATTGCAGTTATTTTCTGATTCAATTATGTGTAATTATTTTTTCCCAAATGAAGTTGTCATAAAATGCAAGGTTGTGACAATTTTCTTCTTCTGTGACATAAAACAATTTAAGAAGCTAAAGAAACATATTCTTTAAGTTTATTAATTTTATTCTACGTGTCTTGCATATGATGTTTCTTGATCCCATTCACTCCCCATCCCTTCAAATCCACCCTCTGCTGTTGCATTCTACCCCCCCCCCAAAAAAAAAACAAAATTCAAGAGAAAAAAAGGGAGAAAAGAAAAAAATAAAAAATCTCACCATGGAAGCTGCAGTGTGATTCAATAAGTTATGCTGTATAACCCTTTGTCCATCCATCTCTACTTGTAAGTAAGTGTTCATTGCAAAAAGTCATTGGTCTGGTTTGAGGCCCCTGGTCTCCACTACACAATCAATGCTGGACTCCAATTAGGACTCTTCCTGGACATTCTCATAGTACCCTGTGTTATGGAGATGCTAAAGCTTTGGGTCTATGGGTCAGGTTCCTTCACATGCTCCAGCATCAGAGATGGGGTAAATGTTGGGGCAGTCTGGGTCTGGGCAGCTGTAGTGATGGTTGACCAGATGGGAAATGGGGGCAGTTCTCCATGGTCACAATTTCAGGGCTGGCTCATCTACCCCTGTGCTAACAGTGTTGACTCTATTGTGCTGCCCTGGTGAGATACAGGGCCTGTTCTACTGAGTGTTACAGCTGGTAGGGAACAGGGATAGCTCTCCCACTCTTATGACCACAAAGCTATCTCTTACACATGATCAGGGCATTGATGGGCAGAGAGAGGGCATCTTTCTGTCACCCATGTTTCCATAAGACAGATGAGAAATTGGGGCCACTCTCCCATACTCACAACTTTGGGTCTGGCTCATTGGGTCTATCATGCTGCTCTGGTGATTTCCTAAGTGTTGCAGCTGGTGAGGGTCAGGGACAGCTCCGGTGCTCTTATGACCACAGGGCCAGCAGTCCCACCTGTTCCAGAGAAATGTCTCCCATGCTCACAACTTTTGGGCTGGCTCACCCACACCTTCACTAACAGGTTTGGCTCTCTTGCACTGCCCTGGTGAGGTGCAGAGCCTGCTCTCCCAAGTGTTTCAGTTCTCCCTCATTACTCATCCATGGGCAAGGGAGGTAATTTCCTCCCCAGGGCAGCAATAGAGTCAATCATGTTTGCTCAGGTGTGAGTGAGCCAGTCCTGAAATTGTGAGCATGTGAGAGCTATCCCCATTAACCATCTGTCCAATGGCAGCATGGGCAGGGGAGAGCTGCTTTCCTCCCAACCCTACCCATCAATGCCTGGGGCACATGGGAGAACTGGCTCTGTGGTCATAAGAGACATATTTGTAATTAAATTTTACCCAAACTCTGTGCAAACAGCATGCAATGCTTCCTAATACCAACAACCTATAGTGTCTTTACAATTTAAAACTATGTCATTGGATTTTTGTGTAAATACCAAAGTGTATTAATCATGATGTACATTTTAATCAGTTATCACACAACAGCAATATGTAAATATCAAGCAAAAACACAAAGTATTCCCAACACTCATGCTCTCTTCTAACCCCAAGCTTCTCACCTCTTCAAAAAGTTAAATCTTCTTCAACGTTTTTGTAATATTGAAGTTGAAACCACAGTTTCAAGCATGTTAAACAAGCATGAGAGCATGAGGCACACACTCAAGCCAATATGTACAACTTTATTTATTTTTATTTTAGACATAACAGTGTAGTATTTAATGTAGGTATACAGTTTATGGATAAACTGGTGGTAGATAACTTTTCTATTGGTTAACAATTACATGAAGGACTTAATTAGTATGTAAAAATTACACATGTTAATAGGGTGTGCTGAAATATCTTGATACATGAATTTAATGTTTATTTATCACATTATATCATTCACAGCTTCCATCCCTTTGTTGCTATTTTGTGTTTGAACCTTTCAAATACCTTGGTACACCTACCTATATATATGTAACAGATTATGGAAAACAAGAACAGCTGCCTTGCTGTGCTAAGGAGAAGAATTATTATTTCTGCCCTGTTGTTCCCAATTCCTACCTTCTTCCTCTCCACCCATACTTCTCCACTAATCACTATTACTCATTCTGATAAGTCTCAGAAATATTTATTTATAAAAGAGGATGTGTCATTTGTCATGATATACTATAATATGTATAGTTTTGAAATGTATTGAGTTGAATCATGAAATATGTACTTTTTGGTGGTTAGATGCTTTTGCATTGATTTATATATTCAGAGTTTGTTCTTGTGCATAGCATTGTAGTATTTTATTAACGCAGTCCTATTGATTTATCGGTACTAATGTTAGAAATTTGAGCAAATTCATCTCTGGGCTATAAAAACTGTATGTGAATTGTAGGAGTCCAAGAAAACACTAAAGAAGACCCCAGACTAAATAGTATGTAAATGCAAAGAGCATTTATTCCAGCATTCAGGGGTCTGGCACTTGTTCAAAATGGCGACCCAGGACAAAGGTGTGCAGGTCCTTTTAAGCATAACTTATGGGAATTTCAGGAACAGTTGCATCATCTCAAACAAAGTTGGTTGAAAAGGCAGTGGTTATATTAATACATTTCTGATAGGCTAAAGTTTTACGTTTTTTATCTTTGGACATACTTGGGTAAGTTTTTTGGGGAGAGGTATTGCAGGAACTGTCTTTCTTTGGTCATTGCTTTGAGATACTGTGGGTTTGACTCAGGCCTTATACATGTTTTCTCCCTTGTTCCTGCTGTCAGGGGTGTTCTTAATAAATAGCCCTTTGTTTTAGAAACTGGAACTTAGATCCAGATTGTAAATGGAGGAAGTTTAGATCTCTCATGAATATTTGTATAATCAATTAATTGATAAACCTAAGTGTACTATAATTTTGTATATGTCTGTGATTGTATTACTGAATAACAAGACGGTTATATATAAGAGTGTTGGATAATTTTATCACTTAAAATAGTTGTGTAAATTTATACTTTTATCAGTAACATTTAGATTTGTACTACTTAGTCACATTTTGATCATCAATAACTTTGCTGTATATATAGGTTTTTCCCAAAAATTAAAATATAACTGACAATTTCCTATTATTTAATGATATCATTATGAAATACATTATCATTGTCAGTGCTGATGCTGAGACATACATAAATCTATTTAGTTCCTGACTTATAATTTTATAGCACATATAACTATATATAATGAGTATTTGACAATGGACAATAAATAATCATGTTGCTGGATCATGAATAATCTATAGTTTTTATAATTACTTTGAAATATTTTTCTTCTATTTATGAAACGTTCATTGTAAACAATATGGAAGCTGTACTGGCATCTGCTTTATATATCTCAGATTCTCCAAGTTTCTTGATTGCATCAGAAGTTCATTTGACCTACAGCACATGGATTTGTTTTGGACAGTCCTAAAGCCACAGGATAAAGGACCTGTCTAAAATATACTTCTCAAACTACCTCTCTGCCACTGAGTCATACGTGACTCCATACAATTTATTTGAAAACTCAGAAATATTTTATGGTTATTTGTTACACCTAGCCTGTTATGCTCCACAAGAAAGGTGAGAGATAATGCTATGGGATGAAAAGATTTTAATAATTCACCACATAATCTGATCATTGATTGATCAGGCCTGCAGGACAAGGACTAGGGAGCCTTTTCTTCCTGACAGTCTTGAGCAGGGTCAGAAGATGGGTTTATAAGCATAAAATTTACAAACATTTGTTGTCAAGTTACAGTTACAATTTTGAGACTTTTCTTGTGTGTTTTATCATTGTCACCTGATATACAATGCAAGCCTTTCAGTCCAACCAACCAGATTCATTTGTTCCTTCTGTTGTTAGGAACGGCCATAATGTTTCTAAAGATGCATAATGACCCTTTCTCTGGGTTAGGGAGGAGGTTCATCAGCCATTGGAAAGCTCTCAGCTCCACTGGCGCTTGGGAACCTGAACTTTATTTCACCCTGTGGGTAAAACGGAGTCTGAAGTCAAAAGGCAATAATCAGGCCAAAGTGCTTTTACCTGTTCCCTTCAGTACATTAGTGCCAATATATTTTTGGTGGTGTTTTACTGTGGCAATTAACTACAGAAATCATTTCACAGGGTAAGTATATCTGAGGGGTGCACTTTCCTGATCATTCCTGTATTCCCTCTCTTCTTACTCTCTGTCTTGAGTTAAATTTCCCATCCCAACATGTTTCCATTCCCTGGTAATCCTGCCACACCAGGGTCCATCATTAATGGATTCAAAGAACATTTAGTCATGAACAGAAATCTCTTAAACCATGAGCCTAAAACATGTTTTCTCTTGTTATTTGTGTCAGACATTCTTTTACTAACATGCACTGGCAGCCAGTACACTCATGGGTCTGGAAAGTCTGAATGAATTCCATAGTGTTCTGAATACCTCAAGTTGTCTATAGCATCATGAGATCATCTTTTGTCATTGTGAAATACTACGGTGATTAAAATGTGGTTTTGTATGAGATAAAGATTATTCTGACAAAACACACACATATATATACATATATATACATATATATAATACTGTATTTGAGTCAGTGATATTATATATGTGTATGTATGTATGTACATATGCACACACATACACAGCATACACCTTAGATCTGAAGAAAAAGTATGCAGATGGTAGAGTCCCAGGATTACTCATGTATCTCTTGTTCTCAACATCTCATCATAATATGGGGCCATTATTATAATTAGTGTATATATTCTATCAACATATGTTAATAAAAGATTATATTGAACTTTGACTTCCTTGATGATAAGTACGAACAGTTCTTTATACTTCCTAATACATAAATCCCTTAGTTCCCATTTATGTTCAGTAGCCTTGCAATCTTACATTCTTCTTTATTTTTATAATCAATTTCTCAAAATTATCTTTATGTAGTGTGATATTTTAAAGTTTAAGTAGTACTCATGGGATAATTTTTATATTGCTCCAGATTGGAATTTGCCAGATGACTCTCTTACTACTAGACTGGAATTATATCTTAGTCTAAATTACTGAAACAAGTTAAATACGTCTCTGTGCCCTCCCCAGTCAGTTGTTTTTTTCCTGCAGAGGTTACCTTTTTATTTACAGCTTGCTCCTGGACCACAATCCATCTCATTCTTGTTAGTTACCAGAGATACTGTACTTTCTCATTAATAGAATTTGGACTGAGTGCCTAAGGAATTAAACTATCCATTGCCTTTGTTTGATTCAAAAAGACAAATGTGGAAGAGGAATTCTCACAAGGCTCCACACTTATATGAAGAGCTACATGCAATTAGTGGTTAATCAGAGATGAAGAGTCATTCTTCTCCAAGAATGAACTCAGCAGGTTGTGCACACACACACATTCAAAGATATATATATATATATATATATATATATATATATATATATATATTATATATATATATATATACACACACACACACACATATTCAAAGAATCAGAGGACATGACATTGATAAGGGATAGGGAACATTGGAGTTTAGAAAGAAGATGAAGTGAAATATATTGTACTCTCACACAAAGTTTTCAAAAATAAATTAAAATAACGTTAAAATAAAGAAAACTAGGCCAGGCAGTGGTAGCACACGCCTTTAATCCCAGCACTTTGGAGGCAGAGTCAGGCAGATCTCTGTGAGTTCAAGGCCAGTCTGGTCTATAAAGGTGCAAAGCTACACAGAGAAATCCTGTCTCGAAAAACCAAAAAAAAAAAAAAAAAGAAAAAAAAAAGAAAAGAAAAAAAAAGAAAAAAGAAAACTAGCCATGGTCATGTTTTAGCTTCCAATGATCTTTATGTAGCTTCACTTTGGATTACCTAAAGCAATGTAGATTTTCAGGAAAGTAATATGACAACTTGCCTATAAAGCTTCAGCCAATACAGCAAAAATATTAATAGAAAATAATACTCATGAAATATTTTAGAGTAAGGCTTTGCTCAATAGACATCCTTTCTTGTCATCATCTCCTGCTAACTTATTGATTATGCTTCCTGCCTATAAAGTGGCTTACTGACAATTGAAGAGTGAAGCACATTAGCTCCATCAGTGCTGTTAGCATAAATGGTAAGATTGATAGTTCTCTATTAATGTATGCTTATATGTGATACCAAGTAAGTTCTAAATGGTATCTTATGAAGCATATGTATTTGTGTGGGGGGTATGCTTGTGTATGTGTGTGTGAGTGTATGTGTGTGTGTGTGTGTGTGTGTGTGTGTGTGTGTGTGTGCTTGTACATGCATATGTGTTTCACAGGAGTCTTTCTTCATTAGTTGTTTGACTTTGTAAAGTCTTCAGAATGCTAGTGAGCATATTTATTAATTTGGGGCATTATTTTTATTATTGTTGATATAAGTATTGAGTTTTTTTCACAAGATAATTTTGTGCTTCTTTAGTTAGGTCTGTTCTCTAGACTTCCATTGTTTGCTTTGCTAAATAATTACATACATAAAAGTGTAGGTGACATTTTTAGAACTACTCTATCGAGCAAAAGAAACTCACAGGTAACTCAGGAAATTAAGCTAATAATATGGCACCAATAAAAATTTCAGGACAGAAACAAATGTCAACTATCGTGCACATTTTTCCCTCAAAAAGTACAGGAATCTTAAAATGCTTTCAAGATAATGTAATATATAACACTTTATATGTTAGTTTTATATAATAATAATCAATGGTTTATCATTTAAAAATTCTAGAAGGTTAATAGAATAAAATTAATGCAAAAAGATGAATAATCTCTGCAAAATGCTTTATAATGAAGCCCTGAAGTTGGAACTCTTACTTTGTATGAGTTCCATAAACCTTTTAAAAGGACTCTATTGTGTTTGTTATTATGCTATTCGCATCTACATTTTATGATACTGTGAAAACTTGAACATGTAGATTCATTAGAAATGATATTCTACTATAGCTCCATTTTTTAAACTAACGACCGTTTCCTTCTCTCTGCATTCATGGAACTCACTCAAAAATATTTAGCACAATGAGTAAAGTATGACGACAAACAACTGATGTGTTCAATTGGAATCGAGGCTGTGTACTTGGCTATTTTAAGAGTTCTCCCCCCTTACCTCTTCTACCTCTCTTTTCGCTGCCAGCAGAGCTGACCCCTGGATCGTGCAAGTAGAACAGATAGCCCTGCCCCTCACTGGCTGCAGCACTTGGGGGAGCAGGCACTGCACCATGACCCTACTGAGGTGGGGATGGTGAGCCAGCCCTGAGATTATGAGCTTGAGAGATCTGGCCCCACCCCTCATCTGCCATATGGTGACACAGCCAGGGAAGAGAAGTCTCCTACCTGCCTCTCCCGCATGTGCTCCTCACTAGTGGGAGAGCTGGCTCTGTGAGTAAGAGAGCTGGCCATGCTTCTCACCAGATGCAGAAGTTGGGAGAGTGGTCCTTACTTGCCTGAGCAACATAGCAGAGCTGGCCCTGTTGGCACATGTGTGGGTGAGATGGTCCCATGGGTTTGAAGCCTGCCTCTTGCTGCTTACTGCATAGGGTGAGCTAGCCAGGCAGTGCTGGAGAATTTACTCTGGTGGTGAGAATGAGGGAGAGATGGTGTGCTGACCAACACAGCAACCATCCAAGTCCAGAAGGGATGTGAGTTGGTCCATCCCAACATCCACCCATCTATGATCTGCTAGAGCACATAAAGTTGCCCAGTCCTGCAGATTCAAAGATGCAGGATCTCATGACAGAACAACAGGTTATCTAACAGGAGTTCCGGTGAGGTCCCTGTACAGATAGTGTTGCAGAAACCAGAGACCTCGAACCAGACCAAAGACTCATCGCAATGAACACCTGCAAATAAAGATATATGGACTAAGGGGTATACTGTGACTCACTGTGACACACTACAGCTTCCATGACTAGATTTTTCTTTTTTCTTTTCTTTTATATTTTATATTTGCAAAGGTAGAGGGTGGATGCAAATGGATGGTGAGATGAGTGGGATTGAAATGCATGATGTGAAATCCACAAAGAATCAATAAGAAGTTAAATTAGAATATTTTTATTTTTGCTAATGTACATCTGAAAAAATTAAATCAGTCAAGAAGAACATGGGATGAGGTTACAGTGAAAGAAAACCCTTCTGGAAACATCACCTATGGAGAGCTATACAAAGGCTGGCATTGTTCAGTACTATGGAGTTAACTCTTCTTTAATAAAACCTTCAAATCATAATTTACTCATCATAGAGCATGCTGCAGATCAGTAAAGCAGACAATGGACAAATATTTTAGGTGATGTTAGAGCTAGTTCTTTGTAACAAATGAATATTTACATTGCAGCAAGTTCCTAGTATTTGGTTATAACCCCTTGAGAAGACCAGGTTTTAATGGAAATCACTCACACTATAGAGAAGCAAATGATAGTTTCAATAATGAGTTTAACAGTATTTGCAGTTATTGTTTCATAATTTTAATAAGAATTTTATGATGTTTAAATTTCTAATTATAAAACAAAATGAAATATGACTTGACTTTGTGTTGTGAACCTTTTGGGGGCCTTTAGATCAGCTTTATCTAAAATAGGAAAGTCTTGAGCTGTGATTAAAACAAGCCCTCAATGTTATCAGTAGCACAGAAGTCACTGAGTTAATCAAAAGCATTTAGCTATCCTTTCAGAAGTGTGGATTTGGGATATACTTAAACTGAAGTATTAGATTCTAATAATGTACAATACTTTGGTCTCCTTTAGCAGTGACACTCTTTGCATCTAAATTACGGTGACACAGCATATACAACCCTCCAGTCACAAAATGAAATGACCTCTTTTAAGGTCGTTGTTCCTCTGTCCTAACCATCTGTTCATGTTCCACACATAGCTTTTTACCCATATCTTCACAATATGTGGGAAAGTTGCTTAGCACATTTCTCCACTTTATTTGACCCATAGTCCTGTCAGTTCAGAGCTTGGTTTCATGTTCAGCCGTGTCTGTTGTTGATCATCCATTAGTAGGGGCATTGTTGAAACATACTAAGGAAAGTGGCTGGTGCCCTGTTTTCCCTCACCCAGTCTTGAGCCACATCTGACAGTGGATTAAAATGGATAAGAGTAGATTAGTTAGAAACTATTTGTTGGCTAAGTGTTGTGTGAAGTACTAAGAGCAAATATGATTGTATGTGTGTGTGACTTTTCTGTTGATAATTATGAACAGGCAAATTACCCAGCAAGCTCAAAGATGTGATTAAAAGTTGAGTGAGGTTATTTTTCTCGTCATGATGAAGTTGGACCCCATTCTTCTTTGAAATAATATATATTTGCAAATGATATATGTAAATTATTTAAATTATATATATGCATATATATGTTCTGCATGATAATAAACTCCTTTGTAAATACTACATCTTTTATCTATCCCATTGATAGGCACCAACTTTTATTCCATAACTTGGTTATTATGAATAATGCCTTGATAAACACTGATAATAAAGTTATTGTCATTGCATTGATTTGTGTTTGATCCTTTTTGGTATCTAATCCCTTAAGTATAGCTGGTTGATATGAGTGATTGTTAATCTCAGTTAATTTGATAGGGTTTAATATCACCAAGTAAACAAACTTCTGGACATGTCTCTGTGGGGTTCTCTAGATTAAGTTAACTTAGATAGGAAGACATATTCTACATGTAATGGAATTCTATGAGCCCTGGTCTTGGATTGCAGAAAAGGTGAAAAAGAATGAGCATTTGGATTTATGCTTTTGCTTTGTATATGTGAATGAAACATGATCAGCTGCCACATTCTTCTGCTGTGAAGACTTCCCCACCGTGACGGACTATTCCCTCCAACAGTGAGCAAAACAAACCCTTCCTTAAGTTGTCTGTCAGGTGTTTTGTGGATGCCACAAAAAAAATCCACTATAATGTAATAGTTCCATTTTTCAGTCTTTTGGTTACATTTCACACTGCTCCCCACAGAAGTTATACTAATTTATATGCTCACCAAGGGTATATAAGGCTTTATTTATATTTGCATCTTCACCAATATTTATTGTTTTTGTCTTCTAAATGGTAGACACTCTGACTGTGCAAGATGAAATCTCAGTGTAGTGTTATTGTTATTGTCTAAGGTAAGGTATTGCTTTGTAAGGTCAAATGGCTTCAAACTCATGTCAGTCATCATGTCTGAGCCTCCTGAATGCTGAGATTACATGTTGTATTACCTTGACCAAATTCAATGTAGTTTTGATTTTGTTTCCCTTTTGGCTAAATCAATTCTGAAATACAATGATGAAAAAATTAAATAAATATGTAATTTTGAGCTTGAATTCTGGTTAGCATGACTTATCTAGAAAAGTGAAACCTATCCAATGGCATTTTAAAAGTTAGGGATTGCTACTATTTCCAAGGAAACAAGCATAATAAAAGGAGCGGGATAGGGACCAGTGGGTAAAATAAAATAATGGGGCTAAATATGATCAAGATACATTATAAGAATTATAAGAATATGTAGTTATTTGTCCAATGAAACTCATTATTTTCTGCAACTAATGTACAATTAATGGTATATTTTACTACTAGGCTCCAGTCACTAGTTTTCAAGAAGACAGTGTACACTTCCTACTTTTATTTTCTACTTATAGATTGTTAGCAATAATTAGTGGAAAACTTTCAGATATCAACTCCCATGTACTTTAGTTTATTGGACAAAACTGAATGTATTTGAAGTTTTGTAAATAAATTCTGAAATGTCCTTTATTAATTGCACTTCCACTGGAATGGTTCCTTCTGTCAAAACCCGCTGGAAATGCTATTCATATGGAAAAACAAAAGACTTCAAATGACCAAAGGAATCCTGAGGGTGAAAAAAAGATAAAGGGATTACCATTCCAAATTTTAAGCTACACTATAGAGCAATAGTAAAAACAACATGGTAGTGACAAAAAAAAACAGACATGTAGAATGGTAGGAAAGGATGAAAAACATAAACATAAGCAAACATTATTACAACTATCCAATATTCGACAAGGTTGCCAAAAATACACACTGGTACAAAGATGGCATCTTCAACAAATGGTGCCATGAAAACTAGATGTGTGCATGCAGTGTAACATCCTGCACAAAAATCAACAGCAAAAATAACAAATACGTCAGTGTGATACTTGATATGCTAAAATTACTAGGAGACAACATTAGTAATATGCCCAAAATACAAATACAGGAAAGAATTTCCTGAGTAGGACTCAGGGTTTATAGCCAACAATTGAAAAATAGAATCTCATAAGATTTCTGAGTATTAAATAAAATTACTCTCACTATATCATTGTGAACCCAAGTTATAATGACAGATAATATGTTTATAATGCATTACATATATATATATACATAATATGTATTTATATATTATATTTTTGCTACATTTTATATATATATATGTACATACACACATCTATATATGTATGTAAAAACTCTTATCACGTAGTTAAAATTACCCTCTTTATTTTACTTTGAACTCAGCTGATGCTCAAGTTTCTCGAAACTCAACATACAAAGCCCATATTTCTAGCTATAGATAACTGTTGTTACTATGAATTCAGGTTGACTAGATACTGTTTCATTTGTCATAAATCTTAAATATTCTATCAAATCACCTTAGGATATGACATTTTCTTTGCAAGGAAGACAAACATAGTTTTCAGGTGCCACTATCCATACTCATGATCTTAGTTATCTACACAGGATATAAGGAAAAAATGACTAGGGGGGGGGGTTACTGATTAAGGTGGTTGAATATGATGTACCAAGCAGGTTTTAGATATAAATGATTAGTCATGTCAAACCTAATACATAGAGGAGTAGATTCAGTAAGTAAAACACCATCTGGTACTGATAGAATATATGAATTCAGAATGGAAATACTGGAAATTGTTACTGATTTAGTGGATATGAATCAGTGATTTGAAAATAAATTTTAGTATTAAAAAATAAGTAAGATTACTATAGTAGAATATGAAAAGGCAGAGTTTAGTCTAAAACTTGTCATTGTCAAGAGAATAATAAACATGTGGTTGTGTGTATATTTAGTAGAATGCCTGGGTATATAAGATACAATATCAAAAGCATATTTAGAAATCTTAAAAAGCTATGCATAGAGTCAGAGTTTCGAGTAACTGTATGCCAGCTTTGTTGAAGAGCATGAAATTTCCTATTCACACACAGCCTCATTGTTTTGGTCTTGATGAGAGGGCTCAGTGCCAGTGAGATAACTTTGCATGAAATATCAAGATAAGACTAAAACTGGATACTTACAGGTTTCAAAGAAATCTGCCTTCCAATGGCTCTTCTAACTGATCCTTGGCAAGCAGTTGCCTATTAAAATTATCCTTTAGTAATCACAGACAAGTGTTAAAATATTGTGACCTGTGACTTCTCATTAATACATTATTTTGTCAGTAGGCCAGTAATCAACAAATATTTACTCCACATAAAGCTGTGGCTACACAATGATGACCAAAGATAAAGTCACTAATGTTTACATGATTTTCAATGTGGGTGGAGGTCATGATTGTATTTTCAATGTTGTGTGGTAAATGAAGACATATTGACATGCCACTTATTCATCCTTATACATAATTTATGTGAAAGCTCATTGCTGAATATAAAATCCATTTGTATATACATGGCATTTAAGTATTTAATCTAAAATTTGTATGAACTAAAAATTGACCATATAAATTTTAGATCAACATTACAAACTAAATATGATGTTTATTTCTCATGTGTTCTTAAGTGCTCTGAGGAATGAAAAGTAAAGATATTGAGAAAAGATCAAAGAGAAACAAAAATAATGAAAGAGGAGATTTGAAAGTCTAAAAATATGATAAACACTCAATAAATATTTATTTCACTCAGCAAAAATATCAACAGAATGGAAGCTAATTTATGTTAAACACAATTAGAAATGACAGAAATTCTGGAAATTAGGAAATTGAAAACAATTTGTTCAGCAATGCTGAGTATAAGTTAATAACCCTGGATCCAAATATTGCTGCTTATTCCATTAGGGAAAGAGAAGGATAGGATAATTATAAGCAAGAAACAAAAAAACAAAAACTCCCAAAAAGGTTCTAGGAATTTGAACACAGTTTGGAACAAGGTGAAAGTATTATATTATAAACAAGGAGGTCAACAGGAGGGCCTCCGATGTAGATGGTAAGAGCTGCAAGACTTTTTTCCAACCAATGTCAGAACTCAGAGAACCACACTGTACTTTGCATAATGACAGCTTTGACAGTCACTTAAAGGGAGCCACATTTACAATGTGAGCTAAAATGTTCAGGTCTGATGTTGTCTGCATTACTTTACTCTTAAACGGTTTTTATGTCGCGGACCTACAAGCCTCATGGCTGGCGTGGAGGCAATCAACACGAGACAAAGGAAGCAACTTCAGTCAGTCCCATCTTTACAGGTGCTTGCTTGGTCAAAGCCTTCAGAGTCTGACCTAGTCGTTTGTTCTCACATATTTAAGCGTAGTAAAACCTTGGTAAGGGGTTTCCATAGGACAATTACCACAACAAAGCTTTAGCCATAGCCACAAAGGAACTCCCTAGCAAGGTAGCAGCTGCATCTGTTACCTTCACAATAAGATAAACTACAAGAGAGAAAAAAGAAACATTGAACTTGGAAGAGGAATGAAGGAATGAGTAAAAAGACAGATAAAATAACCAGAAATTTAGGGGGTGGAGTTTTGCATGGACTACCTGCTGAAAAACAGAAAATGAAACTAACACATGTAGATTAATAAGTAATTTAACTCTGATGTCAATAGTGAAAGACTGTCAAATCATTTCACTGAGAACTGTAATAAGGGGAAATGGTTCTGTGAACAAATGTGCACATAAGGGCAAGTTTCATCTGAATGCCATATTGTAAAGATTTATTTTTATTTATTATTTTTGAGATAATAATTACATTTATTATTTCCTTTTCTTTCTTGGAATCCTCCCATTTTTTCTTCCCTGCTCTCCTTCAAATTCATAGCTTGTCTTTTTCACTAATTTTTATTGCATGTAGCATATATATATATATGCATTCATACATATAGTATATATATTATTAAATATAATCTGTTCAGTTCATATAATGTTATTTGTATTGAAAGACCCCCTGATGGCAGTCTTCCCTCAGGAGAGACCCTCGCCCAAGGAGCACACCGAAACCACGAATCAGATGCAAACAGCAAGAGGCTTTATTCAGGAACATGGGTACCCGGGTACCCGGGGCGACACAGTCTCTCAAGAAGCTCAAGGGACTGGCGCGCCCACGGGCTGGAGCAGAGGGTTTTTATAGGGTCGGGGCAGCCGAAGCTCGAGTACAGAAGCAAGAAGCCTGGTTACAGAGTTTTGATTGGATGATGCAAATGAGGCCAGGTTCTGATTGGATGATTCAAATGAGGCCAGGTTCAAACCCAGGTCAGCTCGTGGTTTCTCCCTGAGCTCGCCACGCCTAGCTCCTGTCTAGGGTACAGGGTGTTCTTCTGACCTTTTAGTTCCTCGCTCTGGGGCCAGGTGGCTAACCACAAATGTTCTGTTTATTCCATGCCCGTTAACTGAACTCCTCAGTGCCTCTCAGGCTTTCTTCAAAAACAGCTGAGCTAGGCTATGTTAGGCGGGGAGGCTGGGGGTCTTTCAGTATGTGTGTTTTCAATGCTAACCATTTGGCACTGGAGAACCAATTGGCATGCTCTTCCTTGGAGAGGACCACGTCTCCCATTCCCAGCTTTCTTCGGTTACCTCTAGGTCTTTGTGTAGCCTTGAAGCCTCCATGGGCTTTTTCCCTGTCCATATTGGTATGTTCACTACTGTCGTCATCCTTGTTCAGCTCACATTTATTCAGTCATGTCGGGGATCCTTTATGGGTGTAGCATCTGATGTTACTAGTGAAAATATGGTGATCCTCTTGCCTTGGCCCTTAAGTGCTTGTGATTACAGGCATGTGGCACTATGCCCAGCTCAAAAATCTTTTAAAAATTAAAATATTTCACAATTCATTGAAAGTAAAACAACTTATTATAAGACATCCCTAAACACTTAGTGATAGATAGACGTGTAATATTTCATTTTCACAACTATGGTCATACTTAGAAAGAAATCATATTTTCTTAGTAGAAAGAATCAAATGATTACCAGTGAGTTTGGATCAAAATTATCTAACAATATGGATAAAAGTTAAAGTTAAATTGTTAAAATTTAAAGCATATACATAAATGCTATTTAATCTCGGAAAATGGTCAGAAATTCACAGATTTAATCAAATTACCATCTCAGGTGCTCTCACACACTCATAAATGCTTGTTATAGTACATAACCCACTTCAATAAGTTAGTTGTCTAACTCCAGACAGTTAAAGCAGTATGCACAGATTTTTGTTACTTTAAGTACTTCTCCTGTGTTCCCAGCAGCTGTTACACAACTAGCCTTAGTATACATGCACTGGACTATTGGTGATTTAGTAAAATTTCTCTAGTAAAGTGTTTTATCTGCTTGAAGTAATTAGAAACTAGAAATTCATTCATTATACCTTAAAATTATATCACAGATTTTTTTCACATATTTATTAAAGTATTTTTAGCAAGTCTCTTTACACACTTTAGGCACTTTTACAATGGACACTTGAGAATTTGCATCAGAGTCAGAATTTAATTAGCTTTTATTAATAAACATGGACTTAGGGAAAAAGAGTGAGGTAATATTGTTTCTAAGATGGCACAATAATTCATTACTCTGATTAAATTTCTAATCAGTATTCATTTGTAGTTTTTCCCAGGTTATTCATGAACATAGCATATAAAAACACCAGACAGGGCAAGTTTTAAAAAATGAATGTCACTTTCCAAATTCATTATTTTTTTTTTCCTCAAGGCAATAGACAGCTTAGCTTTCGTGCCAAGAAAAATGCTTCTTATGTGGTCATTTCTATGCATTAAAAGATTTTGCGTTTCCTCAGACATTATTCCAGGCTGATTCAACAAATGCTGAAGGCAAACTGACTATGTACAGTACAATTTCTCCTGCAACCCAATGTGTTTTACTATGTTATTCCAATACCTGTCAGCAAATCTGATAATAGGAGAGTCGTTCCACTTCTAAATGTTGTTTATTTCACTAATTTACTATACAGCATTGCTCTCTCTCAACAACTTCCCCTAAAGGAAAGTCAACTGAGAAATGAAAGAAATGGCATCCCTTTCTAGAACTCACCCACTTTTTGGAAAATGTGGTCGGTTTGCGCTACCAATGATGCCAAGGCAGCTAGGAAGTTCCTGAGATCTTGTTAAATGAAACAATGTCTCAAAGTCATTTAAATCCCTTATAGCTGAACCTGAAAGTCATATTTTAGTTCAACAGTAGATGTGAAACTTACAAGTAATGGCTACACTGACCTGACCTGAGCAATTAAAAAAATCTTTAAAAGCTCACTTTTCCTTTTGACTGTATGTTCAATCTACAAATTTAACCTTTTATAACTCAGCCTTATGTTTGTTTTGTACCTGCTCTGAGTTATAAACATACTTTTGCATTTCATGTCATATTTGGGACTCAGAGCACACCCTAACCCTCTTGTTCCTTTTTCTTTTCTTGAGATAACTCCTTATGTATTTTTATGTGACTATGAGAAGATAATGACATTCTATCAAAAGAACTTCTGGGAACTACAGTTGTCATTAAGTCATTTCACAGAACCAGAAGTATCAATAAGTAAGTAGAATATGTACCTCATTATTTACTATTTAATTTAATGTTTGAAGGTTGAGACATTTCTGCTAGGTCCTGCAACTATCAAATATGAACTACATATGCAGAGTGTTCATCTAGAAATAAGAATGGTCTATAGAATCTCTTTGCCTGAGGTAAAATAAAGATAATCAGCATATAAACTTAAGAGTAACATAATAACTTTATTAACCTTTGTCTTAATATTTTTAAGTATTTTACTTTTTTTTTTTTTTTTTTTTTTTTTTTTTTTGGTTTTTCGAGACAGGGTTTCTCTGTGTAGCTTTGCGCCTTTCCTGGAACTCGCTTTGGAGACCAGGCTGGCCTCGAACTCACAGAGATCCGCCTGGCTCTGCCTCCCGAGTGCTGGGATTAAAGGCGTGCGCCACCACCGCCCGGCAGTATTTTACTTTTTTACTCAATTATGAAAATTTACTTCATGCTAAAATGTTTTTTCATATCACTCATGATGTTTGATATACTGTTTATATAATGTTGAAATACAGATAATTGATTTTAATTCACAATTGCTAATTTTATAATTTCTTTATTTTAGGATACATTTGGTATCTTCACCTTTAAAATGTACATAATATTTTAAAATTCTAAATGTAGGGTCCTCCAGTCTTCTTACTTGCAGCACATCCTGCCAGAATGTGCCACCACATTACCTGTCAGAATGGCCAAGATCAATAACACAAGTGTAGTGACATTTGCTTTGCCCATGCCTTGGGCTATAGGGCCCAAAGGAGGTGGTGCTTCTGGCTACTGTATGTGACTTCTTAAAAGGATAGGCAGAAAGGTCACATACCCCTGCTCCCTGCTCTTGCCTATGAGGTGAATTCACTCCTGGTCAGATCAAAGAAAGACTTCAGCTGTTTACTCTGTTCTGTATTTGTGATTGTATTTTTAAAATTTATACCTTAATACCCTATTACCCATTAAATAGACTCATGTGGATCAATCATAGTAAGGGGCACTATATCATTGATACCTACTCAGGACTTCAATGAGCAACTCCTACAGTTCTGAAAAGGCTGTTTTATAAATTACACACCTATTAGAAGTTGTGGCCATTATGTGAATACCTGTACAAATTAAGACTGATAATGCTCCAGCATATGTCTCAAATAAAATGAGACAGTTTTTTGCTTATTACAATATAAACCATATTACAGGTATACCACACAATCTCACAGGCCAAGCAGTCAAACAAAAGATCCAATTGAACTTTAAAGGATATACTAAATAAACAAAAACATGTAACAATGACTCTGAGAAAGAGATTACAAAATGCTTTAATAACCTTAATTTTCTCAATGCTGATGAGAAAGGAACAACAGCTAAGAAGAGACATTGGATAATAGAAAAAAACTCCTGAGCTAAACCAACTGGTTTACTTACTTCAAAGATGTGTTGACCTCAGAATGGAAACCAGGATTCATCCTACATTGGGGAAGGGGTTTTGCTTTTGTTTCTGCAGGAGAAGAAAAGCTATGGAAACCAACAAAATCAATAAAAATTTGCTTCAAACAAGAGAAACCCCTTGATGAGGAGAAGTGATAGCTCATCCACCGATGTGCTGATGTGACAATTTTACAAGTTGTAAGGAAAACTCAACAAACAAAGGTGAAGGTAGAGTTTTTTTTTCTTTACAGGATGTTAGAAATACCTGTCTTCAAGAAATTGTAAGGCCTTGGGCACCTAGACATCTACCACATAAAGGAGGGACCTATTGGTACCAATATACTCTATAGGGTAATATCTCACTGCCTAACATCTACATCTCTTTAGAATAGTTGTGGTCCCTATTCAATTATAAACCAAGCTTGCTTTGGAGCTGAAATGTGGTTCTCTCCTTCTCTAAAACCAAGCATATTGCTAAAAGAAAAAAGTAGGAGATTCTGTCTCATATCGGAAGAGACAGTTGGTGCGAGATAGAAGAAAACCAATAATCTAGGGACCATTGCTGTCAAGATTCTATTTCTTTCCATGCTTATCCTTGATTTCTGGAAATGTTTTCTCAAATCACCCTAAATCCAACCTTTCATTTTGATAGTAACAATGTTCAAGTTTTCCACAATGAAATATATGTCTTTCCAATAGTAATCTCTGAAGTCTCCAGAAAGAAGATGGGGCCTCCACAACAGTGACTCTACTCAGTCCAGAAAGATGCCTTTGTACTAAAGAACATTGCTCAATGATCAGCCTCGGATTGATAATTCTTCTGGACAGTTCCAAGATGAGATGGTCCATCATACTACACTTCTAGCCAGAATCTCAAACAATCTTACCCATCACTATGAGACTGGCTGCAGACTCTACAGCTAGTCCTACTGAGACCTAACTATCTGAGCTATCTTACAGGACCCCACCGAGATACCATTGCTCCCTAAAGAGCAGGAAGAAATTATAAGCATATGATGTCTCTTTCCCAGAGGTTTCATTTTTTTTCTGGGTTATGGATGGATAGTTATAGGGTCTGGGGTGCAACAATAAAAGTTAGACTCAGTATTCTCCTTTAGAAAAGAAAAAGGGGAGTGGATAGGTATAGTATATTATGATAGATTATTGTATATACTAGTAAACTGATTTACTAACCTATCAGCCTTGCATAATTTAGACTGCTATAGATTCTTGTATATTTGATACAAATGTAAACTATTCTTATGTTCCTATTTAAGATAATTTATATATTGATAAAATTGTAAGACTATATTTGTTTTACTGTACATATATTTCTATTGCTGTTTGAAATATTTTGTATATTGATACAAATATAAAATTATATTTGTCATACTGTATGTGTGTTCTACCTCTGTTTAGGATATTTTGTATATTAATACGCACTAAAGATATTGTCATATTACATATTGCACTATACGTTTCTACCTCTGTTTAAGATATTTTGTGTATTGTCACAATTTTGAGGTCATTGTTCTTTCATGGTACATCTGCTTACAGATTGTTTATCTTGTTAAAGTGAAGCCTTAGTCCTTAGGTTATTTAGGTAGATAAGACTTACTGAGCTATAGTCAGTCATGCTTGTCATTTCTATAGTTACGTTAGTTAGGTTCTCCAGATTTACAGAAACATATGTCATATGTATAGGTAATCTTCAAACACTTCATAGACATAGAGAATATGACATTTAAATGTTGTGATAACTTAGAATTCTGTTGACATGAGACACTATTGCTCCTGGCAGCACCTATCTGATTCTGAGAGAATGTTGGGCTTCTAGACATATCCATTTGTAAGTTTGTCTTCTTCTTGGCACAAATGACCTGCTGGGCAAAGAACTTCCATTTCCTCAACTGCTAACAGTATGTCCTTTCAGGATGAACAGGACACAAGGAAAAGTGACTACTTTTAATGTAGTAGTATTTGCTCCACCCATGACCTTGGGCTATAGGGCCTGAAGGAGGCAGTGCTTCCTGCTTTTGTATGTGACCTCTTAAAAGGAGAAAGAGAAGGGTTACATACCTTTCTCCCTGCTCCTGCTTGTGAGGTGGATGCACTCCTGGTCAGATCAGAGGACGACTTCAGCTGTCTACTCCGTTCTGTATTCATGAGTGTATTTCTTCACTTTATATCTTAATAAATTTCTATTACCCATGAAATAGACTCACATGGATTGAACATAATACACAAGAGTCAGCTAATTTGGCTGAAGATGTGGAATAATGGGAACACTCATTATTATTGCATTTGGGAGTCCAAACATGTGCAGCCATTATGGAAATCAGAATGGCAGTTCCTCAAAAAGATGGGAATTCATCTACCTCTAGATCCATCTGTACTACTCTTAGGTATATACCCAATGGATGCTTCATCCTACAACAAGGAAACTTGCTCAACTATGTCCATTGCTGGTCTATTCACAGTAGCTAGAGAATGGATACAACCTAGATATTCCTCAACAAAAGGATGGATGAAGAAAATGTCCATTTACACAATAAAGTATTAGTTGTTAAAAATGACATCACAAAACTTTCAGACAAACAACTAGAACTAGAAAAAATATCTCTGAGTGATGTAATCTAGACCCAGAAATATAAATATGATCCTTATTCACTTATATATGGATGTTAGCCATTAAAATGATAACCAATCTATAATTTGTAGACTGAGAGAGGTTAGGTATAAAAGGGACTAGGAGGGGCATGTGGATCTCCAGGGGATTTGGAAATAGAATGCATTTTAAGGGTAGACTGGGGGTGGGAGTGGAGGAGATAGGGTGTTTAGGGAGGAAATGCCAGGAAAGACAGCTAGTATTGAGAAACATTTGCGGGGATGGTATGGAAACCTGATGTAGTGAAAACTTACTAAAATGTATGAAGGCTAACCTGATGAAGTCTACAAACAATGTGGGAGACAGTGTCCCATACGGATACCTCGTGTCAAAAAAGAAATGTCAAATAGCTGGAGTGGGTTCCATCCAATTTGATTATTGGCCAAAGGGGTCCCATAGAAATCTCCAAATAATCCAGGCTGTTGTCAAGACAGTAGGTTGCTCTTTACAAACTGATAGCAAGGCCCCATTGCCAAAAACAATATCCACACAACTCATTGAACATGGAGAGATCAAGCTGGTGCTTACATAGAACCTCCATCCCTATGTTACAGTATCATTGGTATGGGTAGGTATTTGGCAGGATACCAAAAAAGAAACAGAACAGTGTTCCAGTCATACAATCTATCTTGCCTGAAAAATAAGATAAGGCAATGGTGGCACAAAGTTTGTGGTAGTATCAAGCCAATGTCTGATTTGACTTAAGACCCACTCCAAGAGATGGAACCCATACCCAATACTGCTTGGGTGACCAAGAACCAGAGACTCGATAGCCAAAAGACTAGGATAAAATAAAATACTATTGGTCTTAAAAATTAGTGATAAAATAAATCCTAGTGATATTCTGCTATACTCATGGATCAATGACTTATTAGGCATCATCAGGAAAGCTTCCTCCTGCAGTAGATGGAAACAGAGAGATAAACCTTGGGATAATCAGCTCTAAATGGGATGTCTCCATCAAATCCCCCTCTCAGAGCTTAGGAAGTCCTGAAGAAGAAGAAGGGACAGAAAGAGTATATGAGCTAGTGGGGAAGAGGACACCAGGAGAACAAGGCCCTCTAAATGAACTGAGCAAGGCACATATGAACTCAAAGACTGAATCTGCAAGCACAGGGCCTATGTGGTTCTTTAGCAGATACTCTGTGTATCTGCTGTATAGCTTACAGTTTAGTATTTTTATGGGAATCCTGAATGTGTGAACTAGTGCCTTCTCAAGGGTTCTTTTCCTTCTCTTGGTTTGCCTTGTCCAACTTCAATGTGATGGATTTTGTTTTATAGTATGTTTTATTTTGTTTAAAAATTGTTTAAGGAGACATATATCTTTAGACAATTGGGTTTACACTCCAACTTCAATTTTTCATAGCACATGAGGGCCCGCTAATGTATGCAGTTAGTATGCATTAATTGAAATAGTTATTAAATACCTAAAAACATACTTTTTATATGTAAGACAGGGTTTATAATAGTATCTCCATAACTTTTTGAAGAATAAGTTAATGTTGAGTATCATGGAACAATTGCACTTTCTATGTATGAATAAAAACAACTCTCTAAAGAAAAAAAGTAAAAAAAAAATAAATCACTTGCAAATATTTTATTGGTTTTTTATTACTAATTTATTCCTATTAGTAACAGGATACATACATATATATATATATATTTTCGACTTACCCTATTTTAGATTTACTCTATTTTTATTTGATTCATTTATATATTACAGAGGCTTTTTCCCTCTATAACCTTGCCAATCTTTTTCTATCCACCTGTAATCTGTTATACATATAAAATAAAAATCCATATAAAAACTTTTATTTTTATTTATATTTATTTTTGCCTATCTTTATATTGTTGTTAAGCATATGCTTATTTTTGTATGTATGTCTAGAAGTTTTTAACATCAAATTTATTGTTTCACTGACTTTTCCTAGAATTCATATATTGCCAATATCTCACATATTTCACAATATTATATACAGGAGTTATTTCCCTACATTTAGACATACAGATTTTACTCAATTTTATTATCATCAACTTAAAGCTCATTTTTTAGTACACATGTGTTGTGAATACTCTTGGCTGTAATGATTTTAGCCTGTAATTATACTCAATGTACATGTATCAAAACAAGGAATAATGGTGTGTCCTTATTCTTAACTTTGAATTATACCAGGGCTAGTGATCTCTCTCTCTCTCTCTCCAGTGTGTGTGTATGTATGTGAGTGGGCAAGAATTGTTGGAATTCTGTAGTTTGAACATATAATAATAGATAACGGCCCATTGAACAATTTGAATATATAAGCAAAGAAAATACTTCACTGATATATATATATATAATATATATATTATATATATAATATATATAGTAAAGTTACAAATATGTACACTGTGAGATACACAATAATAAAGCTTCAACCATAGAACAATTTCTTATGTATTTAACATACATTCTTATATATTTAGCATACATTCACTTAAAACATCTCATGCTACTCTGGATCAGTGAGTCAACTTCCTACCCCATTTTCATAAGGATAAGTCATCCACAATTAGCATGAGGTTATGGTTCATCATATGAAAATAATTTCCCAGTATTTGAGTCACAAAAGTATTTTATTTATACTTTTACAAATAAAAGTATAAATAAAAATATTAAGTAGTTATTCAATGAGGATGGACTGACAAATTTAATCTCGAAATTTGAATATAATTTGTTATGTTGATGTATTTCTGTAAATAAGTATTTTTAATCTGATTACATATAGCTATATTTAGCATAGTATGAATAAAACAAATATTTTTCAGCTATTTACATTTTCATAAATTAAGACACATTGCAAACAATTGATTTGTTAAATACTAAATATCATGAAATCATAATAAGAGACTGGCAAGATGTTATCAAGTGCTAAGCCATTTGTATTAAATGTCTTTTTCCATTATAAATTATGATATCCCAGATAGACAACATCTGTAGATACAGTACTTATATAGTTAAATACTGAGATTCAGAACTGGTAACTGTATTATCTTCATAAAGATATAATTTAACATGAAATAGCAATTTTTTCCTTACGATAGATCTTAAAAAATAATTAATAGTTATTCACATTCTACATCATTTCTGTTCTCAGACATTAAAATTACTTTCATCTCTGTGACTTACATAAGAAACAATGGTAGAATAAGGTGAAAATTGTACACATTTTCCAAAATGATCATCATTCAGGTAAAAGCAATATTAAATATTGTTTGAGATTATTTAATAATTATAATTAAAATAAACCTACATTAACTTATTATTGTATTCTGAGCACTGAATCACATATCACAGATTAGAAAAGTTTGGTATTAATAATTGAAACTTAACTAATAATATGTAAGGAGCACATCATATCATCATCATATCATCATCATCATCATTGTCATCATCATTGCTAGCCCTATGTGAACCATACAATGATATCACTCTGTTTCAAGAATAAAATAAAACAAATCATAAGCTCAAAAGAACATATAGGGCCTGGGGAGACAACTCATGTAACGATATAAAAAGCAGGCTTGGTAGGGTGCACCTGTCATGTGAGTTCTGGAAGGGCAGAGACAGCAGCATCCCCAGGCCTTACAGGCCAGTCAGGCTCATGAAATCAGTAATCTTCATGTTCAGTGAGAAAACTCACCTCAAATCATTAGGTGGAAAGCAACTGTGAAAGACATTTGATATCAACCTCTGGACTCCATGTATCAGTGCACATGTGTATTGCATTCTTACACACATGAACACATATGAAAACATGCACACTAGACATACAGACACAAACACCTGTGAAGGAAAAGAACACATATTTTTGCTCATTTAAGAAATGGATTAACCTTCTCATTTCCAGACTTTTGAAGAAGCAGTTGACAAGTTTTGTCACCTGTGGACCCTGTGGTGGTTCTTTTAGTGTGGTATTTTATGTTCATCACTTCATCCCACCTTCCTCTTCAGTGCATCGATCTGATATTCTAATCCAATATTCAGCCTACTCAGCTATATATGCAGAAACTATAATCCACCTGTACCAGTATTATTTCTGGAGGTAAATTTCTGTCACACAATAGGTAACTTGCCTACCCTGCACTGATTTTCAATAAACTACAGGGAAGCAAAACTTGATACATTGTTCTGCTTTGTAAATTAATAACAAATCTTTTGTAAAAGTCACAGTTGGTCTCAGGCAAAATAGTGTCTTCCTTCAAATGTTAAAATTCCTAGTTTTCATTTTTATGTAATTTTTATTTAAAGCAACATATAAATATCCTTTAATAGAAAACTATAGAGTTCTTTTCAGATTGGAAAAATTCCACAAATATGAGAGCATGGGATCTTGTGTCTTTTTTTCAATAAAGTGATTTAAGGTTGATGGTTGGTTAATGGGAATGAGGTAAGTGCACAGATTACTAGTGGGAGATCTTTTGCATTTTATTGGTTGGTCTGTGTAAAGTCAAGTGCTGCCTCTTAAAGAAAAAAAATAAATGAAAGGGAATCAGGACTAGAATAGGAACAAGGGAGAGAAATGGGGTGAATAAAAGCAAAATACAACTTAAACACTTACTTAAATGTCATTATCTATCATTTAATTTTATTAATATATCAATTAAAAATAAAAAGAAAGAAAAGACATTTATAATGTTGTGATACATTTTTATGCTTTCATTCAGACCTTTTCTTTATTCTTATTTATTTATTTATTTATTTATTTATTTATTTATTTATTTCATTTTACATATCAACCACAGTCCCCCCTCCCTCTCCTTCACCCACCTTTCCCCCATTCCCCATTCACCCTCCATAGGGGGTAAGGCCTCCTTTGGGGAGTCAACACAGGCTGGTATACCAAGTTGGGGCAGGACCATTCCCCTCCCCACTGGTGATGCAATTATTCTTAAGCCTTTTTATTTTTAATTGTTAAGTCACTGCAAAATATTAAACAATATGAGTCAAGCTTTCCAGAGTATTAGGAAGGAAAAGAAGCTGTAGAAAGATAATACTACATTACCTAGCAACGATTCAAAAGGTGTCCATAATTTTACGTTTAAAGTAGCCTGCTGTAAATATAATAGTTTCTCTTAGACATTTGTGTTTAAATACTGCCAATTCAATCACATTATTGTTAATATATAAATATCAATAATATTATCAAACTAATCTTGAATAATGACTCAATTCATGCCTTTTCACAATCACTTTAATACTGATGCAAGAAAGAGATTTTAACATGCATTATTATCCTGTGTGCATGTCAACTCAACTTTTGATTGTTACTTTATAGTTTCATTTTTAAATATCAGCACGATTTCTCTTTTTTTCTTTTTGCAAATTATTAGAAATAATAACAATGCTTTGGTGCTTTTATTTGATACTTATTACAACATGTAGCTGATCAAAAGCCATAAGAAATTATTATTCTAATCAATTTAATGTAGGAAGTGTACCTTTAGGTGACTGTTTTTCTTATGTTACAGACAGCACCTAGTATAAAATGAAATATGTAATAGATGTGCATTTATGTTTCATTTAAATAAAGCTATCTAAATAAATGAAGTGATGTATGAACTAAAATAATGGCTATTATAATGTGTTGTGATATGTTTTTGGAACAGCTTTCATTGTCCCTTACCATTAATATTTATTACCTATTCCACATAACCTTTTGTCTTACTTTTTAGTTAGTAAAACTTATTTTTATTTTAGTTATAATAGATTTTTATTTAAAATTGACCATATCATTTAACTGTATTAGGCAGTAACTGAAATATTAGAGCTCAATTTCTTAGAAACACGTTTCTGTCCATCTCTCCATTTCTCTGTACCTTCCATGTATAAGAGCTGGTGTTTTATTTTTGTCAAAAACCAGGTATCATCCATTTCAAGTAGTTGATCTGGTAATTGGCTGCCTACTCAATGGGGAGTCAGTAAAGGATTCCAAGTATAAATGTGACAATTAAAGTAAAACCGTTTCAACAAGGATAAAATTTGCAAGTTTAAATATATCTCTGGTGGTAGCTGAGGGGAAAGCATTAAACTTTTATCAAAGATAATTTTACCTTTCTTTCTACTCTAAAAATATCTCTGTTATTGCAGAATAGAATAAGGATGATAAAGAAAGCCAGACACATATGTGGGAAACATTAAAATGATTTTAAGCCAATACTAGGAGGCAATACAAGACAAAAACGCAAATTGAAAAAACATAAGAACTTCAAACAAGACTTGAAAGGATTACTACAGGGGTCAAAGAAAAGTACTAGGTACACTTTTTTTTTTTGCTTTGTTTCTTTTCTTATTTTTGAGATTATAATTGCATTTCTTCCTTCCTGCTCCTCTCTCCAAACTGCCCTAAATAACTATCCTTGCTCACTTTCAAAATCATGACATCTGTTTTATTGTTATTGTATATATATATATATATATATATATATATATATATATATATATATATATAACTAAATGCAATCTGGTGATTCTGTAAAAAGTTACTTGTGTGTTTATTTTCAGGGTTGACCATTTGGTATTAGATAACCACTTGGTGTGCTTTTCCCTGGAGGAGACCACATCTGTGACTTTCCTTCATTCCTAATTAAAAATTGGGTTTTATGTTGCAAAACATACAAAATAATGTAAACCTATAGAAATATTTCTATGTTATATAAACTGAAACAGGGGGGCTGATTCAATCTCAAGTGTGCAGCTAAACAAAAATACAGCTTAACTACCATTTAAAATTAATACAAAATATGTTAGGAACCTTTTGTTTTTCTTTTTAACCACATTCTCCTAAAAATACAGTATGAGAACAACTTTGGTTTATACTTGAGTAAGTTAGTATTAATAAATATATACATATATATATATAAGTAATAAATAAATAGGTAATAAATGTTCTTCATATTGCAACTTTGAGCAGTATTTCATAACAAACTCAAATATGTAAAAAAATTCTAAAGAGAATTAATATAAATGCATGAGCAAATAAATAAAAGATGACATCGCTATTCACACATATACTTAATGAAAATTAGCACTGGGTGATCTGCAATGTATTGGTTCATTATACAAATACAAAAATGCAGTAAGCATTCTTATTCTCATGAGTCTATACTGTATTTCCCTAAATCAAACTAACTCTCAAGCTCTAGCCACCTATACTGTATTTCCCTAAATCAAACTAACTCTCAAGCTCTAGCCACCAAAGACAGTGAGAAACCAAACCTGGAATTTGAGTTTCCTCCAATTTCTTCATTTTTAAAGTGTTATTTCTCATCAGAGGAACTACATATAAATCCCACTTTTAGTCTCATTTGACACTTTAACACTATTTTTTTCTTTTGTGTGAGCATTTAGTGATTAATTACTTATTGAGTTATTTATCTTAGCAGTTTATTAAACTCTCATACCACGAATGTAATGTTCTGAGTAGGAATGGCAGTGCACAAGTTTTTTTCTATCTACTTGCATAAATTCACATTCAAGTTATTTGTTATATGTTAAACGAACTGTGCCTTTTTATACATAGGCAATGTAATCATACCTCATATTTCTTTCCTTTTTAATTTTTTTTATTTTTAAGATTATAATATAACTATATAATTTTGCCTTCCCCTTGACTCTCTCCAAATCCTTCCATATACCACTCCTTTCAATTTTTCAACTCCATGGCTTCTTTTTTTATTAATTGTTGTTATACTCACACATACACACAGACACACACATATATATATGTACATATGTACATATACACATATGCATTTTGACTATAACTTCCTTGTATTTTTTAGTATTATATAGAGTATATACCATTTATTTACATAACTTCCAAATTTACATTAATTTTTTGCTTGAAAGTATTTATTTGTGTTTTACATTTTGAGTTTATATTTTCATATGAAAATAACATGAGAAATTGTGCAGAATAAACAAATAAGATGTTTTATTGCTATACTGTTAACTCATTATTTAAAGACATAATTAAAGATGCATGTATTTAATTAGAAGGAAAACAATAAAAACAGGGATGTCTAATTTTGTATAAATCCACCATATGTCTATGTGACTATATAATTCATCAATGTGCCTCTGAATTCAGACTAACTGGGTCCATGATAAAATAATTCACAGATAAGTTTCTATAATTTTAGATATAAAATATTTTTACTTTTTCTATTTATTACTTCCAGAGTTCTATGATCTGTAACTTCCCGCAAGAGAATTGTCTTTAATCACTAAATTGTAAAGATGAAGAAAAAAAAAACTTTTAAAAATAGAATTCAGTAATAGCTTTTATATGCCTCCAAAACTAATACTGAAAACCTGCTAACATAATGTTGACTTCCAATTTGAAAAATTACGTCATCTATTCAAAAAAGTTAAAACAGTTTTCTTTAATTGGGTCTGTTTGTTGTTGAAAGTCATTTCAAAAATGATAAAAGAAAAATATGCATATGACTGCCAAATTAAGTTCTCTCTAATCAAATATGGAAGCTATTCCTCTCTGGAAAACACAATCAAGGGCTTAGAGATATATTCCAAACACTATTGAAAAATATGTACTTCCTGCCTGCAAAGTCTGTATATTCAGATCGGTTCTGCCAGTGGTCTCTGCTTTTCCCTCTGGGTGCCTTGTGACAGCCACAGCTGTTCTGCACCCTCAGTACCCAACTTTGACTGTTTTCCTGTTGTCCTTTAATGCTGACATCAAGCACTTCAAATCAGAGTACACTAGTCTTGACTTCTAATACTGGGTATTATTTTGCAACCGTATGAATCATAGTGGAAAACATCCTATCATCTAAATGGTTTTCAAAATCATAGCTTCCTTTACGAAAGAAGAGAATGATTCTCTCATCATTTTTCTTAATACTTAAAGTTTGTTTTCCACTAGGTGCTCCAAAAAGAAACTTGCCTGTCTATAACCTATTTATACTTTATATGAAAAATTCAAACTATTTTTTTTATTTTTGTCCACGCATTATGCATTTCTCACTACAGCAGGAATCATGTCTGTTTCAGTGTCAGCTTATGTGACCCATGTTGTTGAGTATCTCAGTCCTTGGTATTGCTGTCACTCTGCGTCAGACTAGAAAGCAGTTTTGCCCTAAAACCCACTGAGGACTTCAAGAAGTCGAGAAACAATCAGCCCCCTCATAACAGAATAACATACAGAAGCATATCTCCAACAGGTTGCACACCCTGTGGCTCTGTTCACAATCTTTGAGGAATCTTCTGTTCTCAGAGAACAGAAATTAGAATAAACACAGAAAATGTAACAATATTTTATCCCAAACCGAAAATTGAAATAAACTTTAGTGTAATTCGAGCATAATTCATGATTTCAGCATCTCTACCTCATTGTAATACATCTGTAAATATGTTCCTTAAATTATTAATTTAGGAAAACTCTATAGAATAGAGTTTTCTATGTGCTAGCTAGCCTTCTGTGCACTAGAAACAAATTAGCAAATCAAAGAGATAATATTTTATACCTCATTAATCTTACATATTAGAGAGAGGAGAAAGCTTGCATAATATAAGCAAGGTGATTAATCATATTACATAACTGGCTAGAGCTTTAAATTATATTTCGAAAGAAATAAAGACAGCAGGATACAATTACCGTGTTATATAGGCTAAAGAGCTTGCAGTGCAAACATAATTGTTGAAATACAAAAAGTGAGGGAAAAGACTTTTTTCTAATAAATGGAGAGGGCAAAAGTTGATTATTACGAAATATGAAGAAAATCATTCCAATAGAAAAAATAGCCAGTTCCCAGTTCTGAAATATTTACACATTAACTTTGTATATAGTGGAAACAAAACAACAATTTAAAGAAAAATATATCTTGGGACTGAATTTTTTCAGGTTAGTCAAGTTTAAGTAATAGTATAAGCATTAAAATGATATTATTATGAAATAGGATATTGAATTACCGAAAGATAAATTTGCCCAGAGTATGTCCAGAATATATTGTTTTCACATGGCTGGGGTAACAGATTCCCACAGAATCAGCTGTGTGAAGTAACAGAAATAAATTCTCTCATGCTGGATGACACACATCTGAATATGGATCATGGCATAAAAACCAAGGAGTGGCTCTTGGACTTATGTAAGCCTTACTTACTTTGTGGCCATGTAACTCAAGCTGAAAGATGAGCAATCTCTCTGCCCTGGGTTCATGTGTCCCTTCCTCCCTTTTGGATGTCTAAACTCTTTCTGCCTTTCTCCCTCAGGACACTTGTTATTATATGTAGATCCTCCTCAATAATTAATGTCCCTATATCAAAGTCTTAGTTTAATTGCAAATAATAGTGTTTTCCACACATGTAATACTTACAGTTTTTACTGATCATGGTAAAATATTTTAAATAACATTTATTTAGCCTACCCCAAGGACATAGAGGGCTAAGACATCACTGCAGTTTTAAAAGGTGTTATATTTGATATAAAATATTGCCTAAACAATTATTTGTACTACTTTTACACACAAGAACTCCATCATCACTACATTAAGATAGAGACTATGAACTTAGAATCTTTTTCGCAATTATGTTGATTGTTCACAAAGAACTTTGATTTCAAGCTGAGGTTTAAGCAGTGTTCTAATCAAAGTCCTAATTGTGAATAAAGATGCTTTTGCTTTGCAGGACTTGGATGGATGACTGTCAGTTTTCTTTGCCTTTTCAACAAATCCTCTTCTTTGGGTTGGGTTGTCACATCTAAATGCAGTGAAAGTTCATATTGGGGACCTATCAACAGGGATAACTTGTACCTTTTCTTGTAAATGTCTGTCATTGAATCATCTTCCTTCAATCATACTTATTGAAGAGTTAAAAATTTCTCCTGTCTCACTGGTCTGAAAGTTTAGAGAGGGGATGATAAGCAACATGTGTATCCATGGCTGTTATTTTCATGATTTACTGTTAAGGAAAGTTATTTTAACACCCAGTGTTACATGATGTAGTGCAGATGAAACACATTGCAACTCCATACTGTCTTATAGAACTCCGTGACAGCAGTAAATGAATCAGTACAATTCTAGTTGTCTGAAAATTCTGTATCAATAATAGATTTCCATGTAGTGCCTTTTATTTTTAGTCAAGCAATGTTCTAATAAAAGCTTTTGTTTTTCGTATGGATGGTCCAGGACATTGAGATGATGATGGAAGATATAAGTAACTTGCACATTGGCCTAATCTCCAATTTTAATGCCTTGAATTTGCAGTTTCTGGGGTTGTGAAGAGAAATAGGTTCAGAGTAGCAAGGTCACTATGGGTCTAGTAAGAAGACATTTCCAAAACACTCCAGGAATCTGAATAAAGGTCTATGGCTCCACAGCCATTTATTCTTCTAGATTGGTAGTTCTCAACTTTCCTAATGCTGCAATATTTTAATAAACTTCCTTGTGTTGTGGTGACCTTCAACCATAAAATGATTTTTGTTGCTATTTCATAACTGTGGTGATATTTTATTTGTGTTGAAATGTGGTGATATTTTGTTTGTGTTTTAATAAAGCTTGCCTGGAGATCAGGGGGAAAGGCCAGCCATTTTAAGTAAACAAGAAGACAGGCAGCACACACCCATAATCCTATCACTTATCAGGCAGGGTTTCTGTGTGTTTAAGGCCACACTAGAAAACAGAGCCAAGTGTGGTGACACACGCTTTTAATCCCAGTACCAAACATAGTGATGTGGAGGTCTGTACAGACAGGGACAAGGAAGTGAGGTAGCTGGGCTAAGATAGCCAGTGAGAGGGCAGAACAGCAAGGCAGTAAAGGCGTGGGTAGACAGAGAGTAGCTCGCATTTGGAAGCTGCAGAGTTGGTGAGGTAAGGTTGGCTGGTGGCTTTCCCTATTTCCCTGATCTCTCTAAGGCTTTCACCCCTATATTTGACTCCGTGTTTTTTATTTAATAAGACCATTTAGAAATTCATCTACACATAACTGTTATTTTGCTAATGTTATGAATTGTAATGTAAATATCTGTATTTTAAAATGGTTTTAGGTGACCCCTGTGAAAGGATCATTTGACCACTCAAAGGGTTAGCAACTCACAGGCTGAGTACCTCTGCTCTAGGTACTGCTGTTGGCTCAAGCTTGTCCTCTTTTCTGCTTCCAGGCACTTTGCAATACAGCTAGTGAATCACATAGAAAAACTTGGCTTGTGCCCTTTAATAAATAAATTCTGGGCTAGGGATATAGCTCAGTCATCTAGAGATCAAGTGTGCACAAGGCTGTGAATTTGACCTTAAGCACCAAAAACAATTTCTATTTAAATATAACCAACATGGGTGAAATGGCTAAGGAGGTAAGGAGGTCTAATGCAAAGCCTGGTGAGTTGAGTTTGATCCTGGGAACATAGATGGTAGAAGGAACAAAATGACCCTACAAGTTATACTCTAGACATCACATATGTGCTATGTCGTACGCCCATAGACACATACACACATGTAAAGCAAATAAATGCAATTCATATGATTTTCAAATAATTATTTTTCCATAATGTTTTTAATGCTATTTTTCTATGAAATTGCACATGAATTAAAAGATAACAGAGGTTCACTGTAATTCTACTTACTTTATCTGTAATGATACATGCCCATACTTTCCCCCTTTACTAATAAATCCTATGAGATTTTTATTTCTTCAATCTGTTACTGAGCCTTTTCTTCTTTTTAATTTTTTGTGCTCTCATATTTCTGAAATTTTCTAAGTCTTACTGAGTCATATATGTACATTGTGTGTGTGTGTGTGTGTGTGTGTGTGTGTGTGTGTGTGTGTGTGTGTAGGGGGGAGTCTAGATGCTTTTCTTTTGTATCCCAGTTTCTAGCACAAGACACTTTAGGACCTGTCTCTTGATGATAGTTATTTTAAAGTGTCCAGCATTTGATTTAAGTACATGCAAAATCCACTTCAGTCAGCAGAAGGAAAGATTTAGAAGTGATTACTGAAGTGAATAAGGATGCTCAGAGGATTCAGAATATCCTGTGAATGACTACTACCCTCACAGTGGAAGACAAAATGATTTAAACTTGGTTTCTTTGGCAATGTTAAGTGTACAGTCAGTAGATGGCACTATTTGTTTTATTAATAACCACTAGCCACTCCCTTTATTTTGAACTAACAAAGTTTCAAAATTCCTGTTATCTAACTTATCAAATAAATTATTTTGATTGCTGGTGGGGTGACTTCTTCTTTATTTTAATACCATGGAACAATGTTGAATGAAAAGGCTGAAAAAATTAGTGTGAATTGAATATTAACACTGATAAATACCAAGGAAAGGATATCACAATCATACTTTTTACACTAAAGCAGCTTGGGTCTATCCCTGAAACATTCCATGTGATAGGTGATCTAACCATGTCTGATGTGACAAAACCCATTTCTATCTCCAAATATGGATCCATTCACTTAACTTTCATATTAAATAAAAACAAAACACAATAATTTGGGAAAATGAAGGATGGTGCATTTTGTGAAAGGTAGTTTCACAGAGAAGTAGGAACGAATAATTTTAAATAGTGTACAAGAGCACAAAAGGCAGCAAGATTTATAATATCAAACATAAATGTGTTCTTTTGCATCCTAACAAAAACTTCACCTTCCTCCTCTCTTCCCAGTCCCTCTCCTCCAACGCCCATCCCCACAATCAATTCCCCTTCCATATCTGTTCAGAAAAGAGCAGACCTCCCGTGGATATCAAGAAAACATGGCATACCAACTTGCAATAAGTCTAAGCATCTCCCCTTGTATTAAGGCTCGGCAAGGCGATGCAGTACGAGGAATAGGTTCCCAAATGGCAGTAACGGAGTCAGAAAACAGCCCCTGCTCCCACTGTTCGGAGTCCCACACGAAGACCAAGCTACACACCTGCTCCACATTTGCAGAGCGCCTACTGTCAGTCTCATGTGGGCTCCCTGGTTGTTGATTCAGACTCTGTGAGCTCCTATGAGCCCAGGTTAGCTGATTCTGTCGGTGTTCTTGTGACATTCTTTTTTTTTTCAAGACAGGGTTTCTCTGTGTCGTTTTGGTGCCTGTCCTGGATCTCACTTTCGAGGCTGGCCTCGAACTTACAGAGATCCGCCTGGTTCTGCCTCCCAAGTGCTGAGATTAAAGGCATGCGCCACCACCACCCGGCTTTTGTGCCATTCTTGAAACCTCTGTTTCCTACAATCCTACAATCCTTCCTCCCTCTTCAGCAGGAGTCCCTGAACTCAGCCTAAAATCTAGCTCAGGGTCTCTGTCTGTTTCCCTCAGTTGCTGAATGAAGCATCTCTAATAAAAACTGGGCTAGGCACTAATCTAGGAGCATAGCAGAATATTATTAAGCCTCATTACATTGACTTTTTTCTCCTGTCCTGTTTATTTCTATCCTAAGTCTCTGAGTCATCCAGCCTATGTGTCTTGGCACTGCAGGAAGTGGTACGGGTGGGTTTAATCTCAAGGCATAGGTCTTAGCCTGAAACAGCCATTGGTTGGCCACTCTCTCAATCTTTAGGCCACCTTTACCCCAGCACAGCCATAGGCAGGAAAGGCTGTAGAAGGAAGGTTATGTGCCTGGGTTGGTGTCCCAATCTCTCCACTGGAAGTCTTGTCTGGTCACAGGAGATGGCTAAATCAGACTATGTATCCACTAATGTTACAAGTCTTAGCTGGGGTCATCCTGGAGATTCCCTTTCTCCAGGTTTCTACATGACCCTGAAAAGCATCCCCTCATGAGAGAGCACATACCAGGTTTATCTTTCTGGGTCTGGGTTACCTCACTCAGGATGATTTTTTTTCTAGTTCTATCTATTTTGCTGAAAATTTCATGATGTCATTCTTTTCTAAATCTAATACTCCATTGTGTACATGTACCACATTTTCTTTATCTATTCCTCAGTTGAGGGACATCTAGGTTGTTTCCAGGTTTTGGCTATTACAAATAATGCTGTTATGAACATAGTTGAACAAATGTCCTTTTGGTATGACTGTGGTATGATTTGGGTATATGCTCAAGAGTGGTTGGTATATCTAGATCTCATGGCAGCTTGATTCCCAGTTTTCTGAGAAACTGCCATATTAATTTCCAAAGTGGCTATACAAGTTTGCACTCCCATCAGCAAAGTATGAGTGTTCTCCTTGCTCCATGTCCTCTATAGCATGAGCTGTCACTTGTTCTGACAGTTGTATGATGAAATTTCAAAGTCATTTTGGTCTGTATTTCCCTGATGACAAAGGATGTTGAACATTTCTCTAAGTGCTTCTCAGCCATTTGAGATTCCTATGTTGAGAATTCTCTGTTTAAATCTGTACTTCATTTTTAATTGGATTTTTTTTTTATCTCTAGTTTCTTGAGTTATTTATACAATTTGAAGATTAGCCCTCTGTCAGATGTGGGGTTGGTGAAGATCTTTTCCTATTCTGTAGGCTGCTGTTTCATCCTATTAATGGTGTTCTTTGCCTTACAGAAGATTTCAGTTTCACGAGGTCCCATTTATTAATTGTTGACCTTAGTGTCTGCACAATTTGTGTTATGTTCAGATAGTTGTCTCCTGTGCCAGTGTTTTCAAGGATACTTTCCACTTTCTCTTCTATCAAGTTCAGTGTATATGGGTTTATGTTGAGTTCTTTGATCAACTTGGGCTTGAGTTTTGTTACAGGGTGATAGATATGGATCAATTTACATTCTTTTACATACTGACATCCAGTTATACCAGCAACATTCTTTTGAAGATGCTTTCTTTTGTTCTATTGTATAATTTTGGCTTCTTTGTAAAAAATCAGGTGTCCATAGGTATGTGGATTCAAGTCTGGGTCTTTAATTTGATTCCATTGATCCAGTTCTCTGTTTTAGTCAATTTCATACAGTTTCTATAATTCTGGAATTTCTATATCTCTGGAGGTTCTTTTATTATACAGAATTGTGTAAGATATCCTGGGTTTTTTGTTTTTCCATATGAAGCTGAGTATTGTTCTTTCAAGGTCTGTGAAGAATTGTGTTGGTATTTTAATGGAGATTTCTTGAATCTGTAGATTGTTTTTGGTAATATGGTCAAATTTACTATGTTAATCCTACCTATCTAAGAGCATGGGAGACTTTTCATCTTCTGATATCTTCTCCAATTTCTTTCTTCAAAGACTTAAAATTCTTGTCATACAGGTCTTTCACTTGCTTGGTTAGAGTTATATAAAGGTATTATATATTTTTGACACTATTGTGAAGGGTGTTGATTCTCTGATTTGTTTCTCAGTCAATTTATCATTTGAATATGAGCGATACCTTTTTTTTTGAGTCAATCTTTTATTCATCCACTAGACTAAAGGTGTTTATCAACTGTAGGAGTTCCCTGGTAGAGTTGTCAGAGTCGCTTATATATACTATCATATCTTCTGTAATTAATGTTACTTAGACTTCTTCATTTCCAATTTCTATCCCTGTATATGGTGATATTTTATTTGTGCTGAAATGTGATTTTATTTGTATGTTAATAAAGTTGCCTGGAGATCAGAAGTCACAGCAAGCCATAAGTGGGAGTCAGGTGGTGGTAGCACACGCCCTTAATCCGATTACATGGCAGGCAGAGTCTCTGTGGTCAAGGACACATCCAAAGCAAGGTGACCTAAACTTTTAATCCCAGTACCAACCATAGAGACCTGGAGGTCTGTATAAATAAGCAATGACAAGGAAATCATGTGGTTGAGTTTAGAACCAATGAGAAGGCAGAACAGAAAGGCAATAAAAAGACAGGACACAGGAAGAAGGTCTCTCTCTCAGAGGAAGGACAGTAAGGAGTGGTAAGATAAGGTGGTCTTAGCTCTTGGCTACTGTTCTGATTTCTGGGCTTTTAACTCTGCATTGGGTTCTGTGTTTCTTATTTAATAAGACCATTTAGAATTACATCTACACCTGTAGTCTCCTTTTGTTGTATTATTGCTTTAGCTAGAACTTCAAGTACTCTGTTGAATGGATATGGAGAGTGGGCAACCTTTTCTTGTTCCTGATTTTAGTAGAATTGCTTTGAATATCTCTCCATTTAATTTGATGTTGACTATCAGCTTGCTGTATTTTTTTTATTATTATTATTAGGTATGTTCCTTGTATCCCTGATTTCTCCAAGACTTTTATCACAAAAGCGTGTTGAATTTTGTTAAAGGCTTTTTCAATGTCTCAGAGGATAATCATATTTTTTTTTTGGTTTGGTTATATGGTGGATTACATTGACAGATTTCCATATGTTGAACCATCCCTGCATCTCTGGGATGAAGCCTACTTGATCATGGTGGATGTTGTTTTTTGATGTGTTCTTAAATTCGGTTTGATAATATTTTATTGAGTGTTTTTGCACCAATGTTCATGACTAAAATTGGTCTGTAGTTCTTTTTCTTTGTTTAGTCTGCGTGGATTTGGTATCAGGGTGACTGTGGCCTCATAGAAAGAATTTAGCAATGTTCCTCCTGTTTCTAGCATAAATCCATTCTTAAATAAATGAAAGGGTAACTAATACAACTTACAATATGCAATGGTAAATTTCACCTGTTGGCTTTGTTAGGAAATAGTGAAATAGAAGGGTTAGACAAAGATGGGATAGGTAAGGGCAGGTAGATGACACAATATGAGGAAGGATAAATAACACTACATATCTTTTGAAAAATCCATATGTAAACCTAATACTGTAGAAGTTTCCTTAGGGATATGTAAAATTATGTAAAATATGTGTGTGTGTTTGTGTATGCATATATGGCTATACAAACACACATACAGACAGCTATAATCCTAACACAACATTAGCAGGTATTGGTAGATATAGCCAGAGGAATCTATGGAAAATCTCAGCCCAGCTAGCCTGGCTTATGTGGCCACGATGAAATGAGACCTTCTATCTATCTATCTATCTATCTATCTATCTATCTATCTATCTATCTATCTATCTATCTCTCTCTCTCTGTCTGTCTATCTACCTGTCTATCTCTATATGGAGAGAGAGAGAAAGAGTGAGAGTATTAAAGTGGAGTTGTACTGTAAGTATTCAAAAATGTCCCTCCTAAATAGCACAGGCTAGCAAATAAAAAGTCCAGTGCCAGGAATGGTTTATATCTTTTATTTGCTACCCATTGAAGTCCAAGAGACCCCCAAACATAGCCAGCTATTATTAGTTATCTTGGTTACCTTCCAGAGCTTAACTGTAATGCCCAATTTTGAAGATATTGCAAAATTGAGTCATAAAACATGGAGTAATTAAGCTCATACTGAACTAGCTACATTTGGTAATGCTGGAAGGCACTATCAAGGATAATTGAAGAGAAAAGTAGTAATCATCTACTATGTCCATCTGTATACACTGTTAATGATACTAATACGTGGCCTGGAGAGACACACCCAAGGATGTAATAGTCACACTGACTTCATTAGAGTAATCAATTAAAAAAAAAACTTAAATTAGCTTTCACTCTGCAAGATGAAACCAATGTCTGATACTATTTTCAGGCGAGGAATCTACAACCAGACTATTCATAAGGGCCTATGGAGTACTACTATTATTCTATTAAATCGATGTAATATTAAACCTATTCCTAATGAGTTTTCTCAAGACTGGTGAAACTGCCTCTGAGAAGTGTGCTCCATAAATCTATGGGACGCAAAGAAAACAGCACTTCCTGAAGCAGATGTTGGTCCATAAAAAGGGCCAGCTCCTTCTACAGGACAGCAACCAACCACACTTAGTTCAATCGAGGATTCAAAAGATGAAAGAACTGGGTTATCAAGTTTACCTCTTCCAAAGTTCTCACCTGAACTACCGATCAACTGCCTCAAGAATTCAAGAATTCTGACTTTTTTTTTTTTTTTTTTTTTTTTTTTTAAGGAAAAGTGATTCTACAAGCCCCAGGATACAGAACATGCTTTCTAAATACTGGTTGAAAACTGAAGCATAAATCTTTATGCTTTGGGAATAGAAAACATTTTTTCCTCGTTGGCAAAAGTGTTGAATGCAATTTCTCTTACTTTGATGAATGAAGATAACTTGATTCCAGGTATAATTATTATTTAATATAGGTTTGAAAATCATATTTTTGTGTCAATCTTTAAATTTTTCAGTTTTCCTGTAATGTAAAGTGTTGTTTACTACTTTTTTAATTTGTAATGAAAACAAATCAGTTGATGTAACTCTTAGCATGAGAAAAATAAGATCTTACAATTCTTTGAGTATTGTTTATACATTTTCTAATATACTTCAAAAATATGTCTATTCCCATACTAAAAACTACAAATCTTATGTGCTCAAGTTCTTCTCCTTATTCACAATTATCACCACATCAGGACCATATCTGTGCCTTTGAACTTTGAACTCTCCTCCTCCCTTCTCCTTTTACACCTGAAGCCTCAAGTATAGCTACAGGCTTATGATCCCTATAATTTTCTGTGTTCTGGCCATAAAAATCCTTTGAAAGTTATCTCAAAAGCAAATTTATCCCATAAACATGCTTGTGTCTGTGTCTGTACAGTTATTTGGATTGTATCACACATAACTACAGCTAAAAATCTGCATATAAGAAAAACATGAAATGTTTGTCTTTCTAGGTCTCTCTTACCTCACTCAAGATGATAATTTCTTCAAATTTCATAATGTGTTTTTCTTAACAGCTAAATAATATGCTATTGTGCAAATATGTCCCAATTTTCACTGTATTGTTGACCAGTTGTTCAACAGGGCCCCATGAACAATACCACAAATATTACAGTCTATTGCCAAAGCTGTTACCTTCCATGACTTGACAGTAAGGCCCTATGGCTGCAGACTTAATTATGTTATCAAATATTGATAAATTGGGTTTGTGACTAAAAGCTTCACCTCTACTGACTAGCATGCTCAGTCCTAAATGGGGACTTTATCAAACCCTTTTCTTTAAGACTCAGGGATCTATGATGAAGAGGAGAAAGAAAGAATATAAGAGCCTGAGGTGGTCCATGACTCCAAGGAAACAATATCTTCTAGACACAATGGTGATGATACATGTATATGAATTCACAGAGACTGTTTCAGTATGCACAAGGCAAGTGCAGGCTCAAAAAAAAAAATCCCAGCACTAACAAAATAAAGAAGTCACAAATTCTCACTCCTAACCAAGAAGATGTTTCAAGTGGGTAACTGCAAGAGTGGAAAAGTCAGTTTTCTCCAAGGAGTGACACTAGGTAAATCAATCTTAGCTAAGGGTAGCCTCCATGTATGCTCAGGAGAACACAAAATGGACTTCTTGCACCTGTGTGCTTTTGTTTGTTGGAGTTTATTTATTTTTTGTCCTTTTCTTTTTGTTCACTATTTATTTATTTATTTATTTATTTATTTATTTATTTATTTATTTATTTAGAGTCTTGATAGTTAGGGAGGTAGGGGAAGACCTAGGAGAAATGAGAGGAGTGGGAAGAATGTGATCATTAAAAAATTAAAAGCTCATAAGATTTTAAAAATCAGGGTTTAGCTGGGTAGTGGTGGCATATGTCTTTAATCCCAGCACTCAGGAGGCAGAGCCATGCAGAGCTCTGTGAGTTCTAGGCCAGCCTGGGCTACCAAGTGAGTTCCAGGAAAGGCACAAAGCTACACAGAGAAACCCTGTCTCGAAAAACCAAAAAAAAAAATCAGGATTTAAAAACTTCAAGGTGTAATATTAATTTTTATGCAAGTGAAAACTTTTCAGAACACAAAGACAAGTGAGAACTGGTTTTTTTTTTTTTTCTTTTTTTTACATATCAGTGAAACATACTTAATAGTGTCACAGCCTGGAACATAAAAAGACAGAAACTGCACCTACAGACTGAAAGATATTTTTAAGACCTGAAAATGAAATGCAGTTTGCAATTTTTCTATCATTCCTTCAAAATTTGTCTTATTTTCTGTGGTTTTTCCAGCATTACTGTACAAGTAGTTGAGAAGGCTTCAGCATGTCTGCTAACTTTCTGTGTGATGGAAGAAGAAAAGCCCTTCTAGGAATGATCTAGAGATGCAGGCCTGAAGGACAACACAGGAACTACCTAAGCCACATTATTGTGAGAGACTAGATCACAGCCATAAGCTTTTGGCAAAGTGTCTGAGTTCTCTGAATTGTCTCTTAGGGCTGCAGGAGCTGATACTGATGAAAAAATTTCAATTTCAGATTTCTTGAACATTTGCAACTCTCCTGGATGTTTTATATGTATCCAATTCTCTCTTCTAAATCCCTTCCCTTCAATCAGGGACAGGATACTGAAAATCTATTATGTTATGCAAGAACATCATTAAATTCTTGTGTTTATTTGCCTAAAAAGAAGTTCTGACAAAAGGCTAGGAATTGGGATCCAATAAATTTTACAGTATAATATTCTTATTATGGAAATAACTACTACAACTTGTGGATTGAATGACATTTCTCATTACACAAGAGAATTTGTAGAAAAAAAGGACATGCTTATAGTTTTCTGTTGTTAGAACAAAATTTGATTGGAAAAACAAAATGAATCTCCAAGTATTGGAAGATATGCTTCTAACACTTTCTCCAATGGATTGGTATAAGACAACACTACCTTTTATTTTCTAAACATAAAGTAATAATACATTTTAAATGATGTGCCTTTGAATCAAACTTAGAGTGTTTATTTGTAGATACTGGAACTTTGAATATGCCTATCACTGAGTAATTAGGTACAATGAGTTGCTATTTGACTGGTGTTTAGTTTGTTTGTAGTATTTAGAAAGTTCTATGGAATCAATTTTTTTCTCATTCCACATTGTCATCAGTATATACTTTGTATTTGATCTCAGAGCTTTGGTGGCTCTAAGTTCTTTATTATAATTCAGTTCACAGTGAACTTGATTGTTTCATCATTCCATTTATCCATTACATTTATCTGAAACACAGATAAAACCATGCTTCTTGAAAATATTCAGCTTTACCTAAATTTCAGTGTTATTTATAGAAATGTAACTGTCCAAGAGAAATGAAAAGCAATTTAATCATTCAGATCCCTTTGACTTAATATTTTCCTCTCAGTGTAAATTTAGGCTAGGCTTTTACTTTATGGTAAAGTAAAAACCAAATATAGTCGAATGTTCTGAATAGTTTGAAGTTGTGTAGTTCAAATATTAATACATTACCATGATAGAAAGAATAATATACTCTTCACAAATATGTTCACTTTGTAGTTATGAGAAAGATGGGCCATAGTCTCTTAAATATTCAACTGGGTTCTACCAACACAAGGAAGAAACTAAAAAAAAAAAAAAATAGAGTACTCTCAACTACTGTTGTGGCTACAGCAATTACAAAAACCAGCAATGTAGTTGGAATTTTCTTTGGGCCACCAACCAGCTCCCAAAAAAAGACACAGAAATTATAAATCCTTGGCCTTAGTTTAGGCTTGTGCCACCAGTTATTTTAACTTAATTTAACCTGTTTCTAATCATCTAAGTTTTGTCCCAGGGACTTTTATGTTTATTTCATTCTGTATGCCCTACTTCCATGCTTTCTCTGTGTCTGTCTGTCTGGTCCCTGTCATTTTCTTTCCTTTCTCCCCTGAGCCTAAATTCCTCCTCCTCCATAGTCCTCCTTGTCAGAAGTTCTGCATATACCTCTTCCCTCACAATTAGGCCATTCAGTTTTTTATTAGACCAATCAGGTGCCTTAGGTAGGCAAGGTAAAACAGCAACATATCTTTACATTATTAAACAAATACAACACATCTTTACATAGTTAAACAAATATTCTGCAACATGAACAAATGCAGCACACCTTTATAAAGTTAGACAAAGGCAACACATCTTTGTATGGTTAAACAAATATACTGCAATACAGCATGAGGAATATAACTAGTGTGCTTTGACAAATGAGGAGGAAAGGGGCAGGTGGAGCTCTGTGAGTTCAAGGCCACCCCAGTCTACAGAGTGAGTCCTAGTACAGCCAGGGCTACACAGACAAGTGAGGAGAGGAGGCTATCAAAAATCAAAGAATAAGCTGGCCCACAGAGCCAGAAAACAAGAGCTAAATTCTTCCCAAAGAAATTACTCTGCTAGCACCTTGATTCTGTATCCAGAGAACCATGGGATTGTACATTTTCATTATTTTGTGCACCAGATTTCTAGATTTCTAATAATTCACTATATGTGCAAAAGGAATAATTGTATGTGAGCCATTGATTAATTGAGTAAATTATAAAACTTAAGTTTCCAGAGCCTAAACCAGGTTAGAAGGCTTATTAGATGATTAAGATCCATCAATTGCATTATCTTCTCTCCTTAAAATTTTCCCTATGATTGTTCCATCAAGTTTCTCCAGGAGAACCAGGTAGTCGATTCATTCCTACAGTATACACAGAATATGAATATTAAATGTAATATTCAATATTTAATAAATATGTTCACCACCAATATGCTTTTTTGTTCCATTAGCTTTTCATCTTTTCAGAAATAGTTTCAGATTGTATTTTTTAGTTTCTTTTCTTATACATCTTTAAACTATTTTTGAAATTATAATATAATTGCATTATTCTTTCCTTCCCTTATCTTCCTTCAAATACTCCCATGTTCCTATTCCTGATTTTTTTAAATTCATGGCCTTTTTAAAATTAATTGTTATTATGTATGTGTGTGTATGAATGGGGGATACTCCTAATGTTTAAGCTATACCCTTAGAGTCTCAACAACATGAATGCCTATACATAAGCTGAACAAAGATGACACCAATAGACATACTAACACAGACAAAAGAAAGCTCTTGAGGTCTCAATTCTATATAAAAGATGATAGGCAACTGAGGAACACTGAGAGCAAGGGAAACAGCAAGGGAAGTACATATCAATTTATTATCCAATACCAAATGGTCATCCCTGAAAACACATATACAAGAAACGTTATGTGAATTTAATTTTAGAAGTTGGTAGGTGTTAAAAGCCAACAATCTTGCGGCCTGAACTGGTGACTACATTATTTGATCTACCAAGCAACAAAAAATATGTGTTTTCTGTGTCTGATCATTAAGTAGCTACATTTTAAAAGAAATCACATTCAAATTTGTTTTAAAGTCTAAGAAAATTTCACGTTCCATGGATATGCCTTGTGTGGCATCTAGTGAAGGTATTCAGCCACCTCTCTCTATTAGTGTCTAGAGAAACATCTCAGCATGAGTTGACTAATGAATAAAATGGTTGGATCAAGTTTATATAACCACCAAGTTATGACTTATGAAATGTAAGAATGAATACTTTGAATATATCCAACAGGTATGAGGCTAGGCATTTCTAATTGCCCATTGCTCATGAAATTATTAATGGATGATATTATAAATGGTGTTGCAAGGTAATCAAATACATAAGAGGAAATTTGTCAGGGACTAGAAAAATAAGTACAGCTGAAGATTGGAACCTTTAGAAGGAGAATAAATAGCAAGTCTGCTGTGTTTCATATGAATGTCTGCTATGAAACGTGCCGGCAACAACAACAAAAACACCTGAGAACTAAGTTAGCCACTTGTGTCTAACATTTGAACTTGTGCATATATTCACTACATGTGAAATTAAAATAGTATATCTAGGGTCAAAAATGCTGTTTCTCCACTCTAACTGACTTGTAGATGGGCCTATTAACAACATGACCAGTTGTCAAGATTAAGACCCTCCATATATGAACTATTTCTCAGAGGATCAGAAAACACATGGTGTCTGGTTAATAATTTTAAATACATATTATTATATAAATAAAAAATCAATTCTGGAAATGCATTTTTTCTTTAAATCCTCAGTGCTGCTGCATCCATGTTTCCTATATGGGCGTACTTCATTCTCAGTGACCCCATGTCATTTAGTCCTGTATATGATTGAAGGATTTGTAGAACATGACAGGTGATTCATGGGCAGGTCAATGATAGATAGATAGATAGATAGATAGATGACAAAATAAAATATAGGTGACTTAGAGTTTTTATTGCTTTGATAAAACACCATGACCAAAAGGCAACCCAGGGAAAGAGTTTTTTTTTCTCTAGCTGATATGTCCATATCACAGTCTAATATGAAGGGATGGCAGGAGTAGGAACTCAAGGCAGGAAGCTAGAGGTAGGAACTGAAGCAGTAATTATAGACGAATATTACTTGTAGGTTAAATCTTCATGGCCGCCTCCATCTCCCTTTTTGATACAATCTAAGACTACTTTCCATGTGTCACATTGTAGCTAGAGTTTTCTTGCCTGGCCCACAGTCAGGACAAATCTCTCTCACCCGCCAGTCCCACAGCCACTCAGACCCAACCAAGCAAACACAGAGACTTATATTGGTTACAAACTGTATGGCCGTGGCAGGTTTCTTGCTAACTGTTCTTACAGCTTAAATTAATCCATTTCCATTAATCTATGCCTTGCCACATGGCTGGTGGCTTACCGGCATCTTCACAAGTGGCTTGTCATGGTGGCGGCTGGCAGTGTCTCTCTCTGAGCCTTCCACTTCCCAGAATTCTTCTCCTTGTTAGTCCCGCCTATACTTCCTGCCTAGCCAATGGCCAATCAGTGTTTATTTACTGACCAATCAGCAACACACTTGACATACAGACCATCCCACAGCATCACATCAATCAGAGTGAGTTGGCCACTCAAAGATAAATCATTAGTCAAGAAAAGGTGGAACAGATTTGTCTATAGTAAAACTGATGGAGGAATTTTTTCAAGTGAGGGTCCTCTTTCAGATAACTCTAACTTATTTCAAGTTGACAAAACAATAACCAGGGCAACAAAGTGAGCTAGCCAAATAGATACATAGCTAGGGAGACAGATAGACGATAGATAGAGTGATAGATAGATAGATAGATAGATAGATAGATAGATAGATAGATAGATAGATAGATAGATAGATGATAGATTGATAAAGATAGATAGATAGATGACCGATAGATAGATTGATAGATAGATGATAGATTGATAAAGATAGATAGATAGATGACAGATAGATCGATAGATAGATGATAGATTGATAAAGATAGAAAGATAGATAGATAGATATAGATTGATAGATTGATGGTACATAGGAATAAACATTTGATAATTTGCAAACAAAGGAGTTAGTTTATGACTGTAGGGATCTCTTGCAGAAATGCCTATGACAGAACTTAGAAAAAGTTGACATGTAGAACAGTGGACTTATCTAATAAAGTTGAGTTACAATGTCTGCTGGAAAGCAAGAGCTACTCTGGATGGATTTCTGCCTTGCAAGGTATGTTATATTGTCTTAACAATCACTGTGTGAGATGTTATCTTACCTGTAAACAAGAAGATAGCCATAGTTCAATATCATTTTTTTCATACAAATACATCATTACAAGTATTTTGCTTTTCAATTCATAATATTGGACTCTTCAGTTTTGTAGTCTCCGGTAACAAAGAAAAATGATATTCCTCATTTGTTAATAGCACTACACGGGAGGGGGGGGGAATGTTTGAAATAGTGTGTGCTAGTTACATGTCAGTAACAGACTATAAAGCAACCAAATATTTGGAGATAAACTGTCTTTATTATTCATTACTAAATAAGACTCAAAGAGGTGATTTATATAATAGTAAATGTCTACTGTCAATTAGAACTTATGTTAACCAGATATAAGTAATACTTCAAGGGCTGAGCAAGGGTGGCCTATGCCTTTAATTTCAGCACATAGGAGGCAGAGGCAGGCAGATCTCCAAGTTTGAGGACTTCCTGGTCTACAGAGTGAGTTCCAGGACAGCCAAGGCTACACAAAGAAGCCCTGTCTGGAAATAAAAAATAAATAAATATAGAAGTTGTTCTTCCAAAAGTCTTTCAAAATCTTATGAATAAAAACCAGGTACAGAAAGTTTATTAGTTGTGGTGATGAAGTCAACAGAAAAGGAAATGGGTAAGTGAAGAATAAATTTGTCAAAAAAAGTGGTAGCCTATTATCCACCCTCAGAAGCAAGAGGTGTAGTAGCTATAAACACTCTGTTTCAATGTTTCATAGTAAATACCAATCCCTATATATACACAATTACCATTTTTCTTTATTGTTTTAGTACAACTATTTTATATAAATGATATTGATTGTATAAACTATCATAATGAATTCTGAAATTTTAATCTAATAAATGGTAATTGTGTCCAAGGAAAAGAATCTTCAAAATCAAATACATGTAGCTATTAACTATTATTAAATTTATTAGTGTGGATTTTTGTATACATAGGTTCATTTTAGCAAACATGATCACCTCATATAGAAAATATGAAACAGTAAGCTCCTGAGTGCAATTTTGTGGTCAGATAAAAGAGTACTAAGGGAAAGAAGGGAGTTGGGGTGGGTTAACAACGTAAAGATACATTTAAAAGCCTCATAGAAATGCACTAGTTTGTAGCCTAAGATCATGATGGGGAAATCTACAGAGACAACTGAACCAAGCTCCTGGGAACATATGAACTCTAGACCAAGAGCTGTAGAGCCTATGTGAGACCAAACTAGGCCCTCTGCACGCAAGAGACAGTTGTATAGCTTGGCTTGTCTGAGGGACCCCTGGCAGTGGGATCAGGATCTATCCCTGGTGCATGAGCTGGCTTTTTGGAGCCCCTTACCTATGGTGGGATGCCTTGCTCAGCCTTGATGCAGGAGGAAGAGCCTTGGTCTAGTCTCAATTGAATGTATCAGGCTTTGTTGAGTCCTCATGGAAGGCCTTACCATTTTGGAGGAGTGAATGGGGGTGTGTCAGGGGGAGGTGGAGGGAGAGCAGGAGGAGAGATGAGAGGAGGAATTGTGGTTGGTATGTAAAATGAAAAAAAATTAAATAAAACATTTATAGCATACATAAAAGAGTTTGAATAGTAGTATCCCGAATGAATGGACAACGTAATTCCCAGAAGATATAGGTTAGTAAATAAAAATCTCATTGACAAACGTAAGATACTTCTCTATGAGTTATTGGTCAGGGAGGCCCTATTAAATAGTCAAAATAAATCAGGCTATTACCATTGCTTTTGTTCACTCACCAGAGCTAGGTGACAAGAACCTGCTGTTGAAGAAACTACTCTCTCATTTTTATATGCAGGTCATAGAGAAACAACCCTGAACTGACTAGAAGTCTCACTCTTCGATAGAATGCTATGCAGCCTGAAAGAAGGGCTATGCAGGTAGCTAGGGGGAAAAAGATACCACTGGTCTTACTCTGTTCTGGATCCTTTATGCCTGACAAGATACGCCAGCGGCTGCTATTGCATTGTGATGGTTATGGGGTAGCTAACCATTTCTTTTTTGATATGAGGTTTGTTTTACCATGAGCATTTCAGGTCTATTATTGTAAACTTGGTTAAATATCCATGATAGGAAAGATCATACATAGGTCCTTATTTGGTTATCAATGCTGCTTAGCTACCTACCTATGCCATAAAACTGCTTTCTAAATATTTATGCTTATAACCATAAGTTTGTACTACTCACAACCTAATACTTAGAGGTCTTTTTTTTTCTTTTAAAAAATTATTTATTATTTATTTGATTGTTTATTCATTTGGGTTTTTAGAGACAGGGTTTCTCTGTGGGACACACCTGGCTGTCCTGGAACTTACTTTGTAGACCAGGCTGGCCTTGAACTCATTGAGATCCACTTGCTTCTGCCTCCCAAGTGCTGAGATTTAAGGTGTGCACCACCACAGCCTAGCAGAGGTGTTTTGGTGTTTTTTTTTTTTTGTAGTTAATGTTTAATGCAGAGATTCTTATATAGTCAATGTTCCAAGTATAAGTAACTGTGAGTGCTCATGAGTGGATGGATCAACTCTATCAACATCTAGTCCCCATCCAAGACACCAGGAGCATTGTGGAAGAGGGAAAAGAAAGAACATATGTATGTACCAGTGGATGGGAACAAGAGCTGTTAAATGCTTACTTCTCCACATGTAACTGCTGTCCACATCAACTCACAGCAGCTGTGGTTACTAGTGCAGTATCAGGGCAATAAAAACTCCAGAATGGATCAATGAGGGTTCATGAAGTCTCCAAACTAGCTGAAGGGCTGTTGTCATTGATGGATGCCGAGAAAAAGAGAGTCACTTTTCTTCTGAGACATGGCAAGAGGTAGGTTGTCCATGCCCCAGTCGATGGGACTCAGGGTGTTAATAATAACAGGATAAAAAGTGACATGAATTTGGGAGGGAAATGGAATGGGAGCACTATGAAAAGTTGGAGAAAAGAAGTGGTGAATGGATATGATCAACATTTTTGCATGCATGTACGAAACATTCAGATATTATAGAATGTATTATTTTAAAAAGAAAATTTATATGTTAATATTTCTCATATATACCTCCTGTTCAAAAGTCATATTAAGCTAGGTATATTCAGTCCACTTCAACCAAAAACATCTCCAACTTAAACAGTTCAGATTTGAATTTCTCATCCCAAGGCCAGACATATATTTACTTTCCTTATTATTATCATGTTCACTATAGGAAATGAAATCTATATCTTTTTAATTTTTTTAATTTAAAAAAATTTACTCATTTTACATACCAACAATAGGTCCTTCTCTCATCCCTTCTCTCGCTCCCCCCTCACCCTGCCTTCCCACCCCCACCCACCTTTCATTCCCTCCTCAAAAAGAGTAAGTTATCTCGTGGGGGGACAGCAAAGCCTGGTACATTCAGTTGAGGAAGGACCAAGCCCCACCCTGCTATATCAGGGGTGAGCAAGGTGTCCGACCTCAGGTAATGGGATCCAGAAAGGAAGCTCATGCACCAGGGAGAGATCCTAATCACACGGCCAGGGGCCCCTCAAACAGACCAAGCTACACAACTCTTTCCCGCATGCAGAGGGTCTAGTCCAGTCCCATATAGGTTCCACAGCTGTTGGTTTAAAGTTTGTGAGTCCCTATGAGTTTGGTTCAGTTGTCTATGTAGATTTCCCCATCATGATCTTGACTCCCCCTTGCTCATATAATGCCTCTTCCCTCTCTTTGACTGTACTCCCAGAGCTCTGCTTGGTGCTTGGTTGTGGGTTGCTGCATTTGCTTCCATAAGTTAGTGGATGAAGGCTCTATAATGACAGTTAGGGTATTCACCAATTTGATTACCAGGATAGACCAGTTCAGACTCACTCACCACTATTGCTAGTAGTCTAATCTGGGGTCATCCTTGTGGATTCCTTATAATTTCCCTAGCATCAGGTTTCTTTTACCCCATAATGTCCACCTCTATCAACATGTCTCTTTCATTGCTCTCCCACTCTGGAACTCCTCCAGCTTGACAATCCTGTTCCCTCTTGTTCTCATCCTCCATCCTCTACCCTCTATTGCCCCCCATTGTCTCCAGTTTACTTGTGGAGATATCCTCTGTTTCCCCTTGACAAGGTGATCCGTAAGTCCCTCTTAGGGTCCTCCTTGTTTCTTAGCTTCTCTGGAGCTGTGAGTTGTCATCTGATTATCCTTTGCTTTACATCTAGTATCCACTTATGAGTGAGTATGTACCATGTTTGTCTTTCTGAATCTTTCTCACTCAGGATGATGTTTTCTAGTTCCACCCATTTGCCAGTAAATTTCATCATGTGATTGCTTTTTACAGCTGTGCAATACTCCATTGTACATATGTACCACATTTTCTTTATCCATTATTAGGTTGAGGGGCATCTAGGTTGTTTCCAGGTTCTGGCTATTATGAATAATGTTGCTATGAACATAGTTGAGCAAGTGTCCTTGTGGTGTGATTGAGCATTCCTTGGGTAAATGCCCAAAAAGTAGTATCATTGGGTCTTGAAGTAGATTGATTCCCAATTTTCTGAGAAGTTGCAATACTGATTTCCAACATGGTTATACAAGATTGCACTCCCACCAACAGTAGAGGAGTGTTCCCATTGTTACTGCTAATGCCAAATTCTTGAAGTGTTCTTTGAATTTGCTTCCTCCCTTGCTTTCTTCCTTCAGTCTTTCTTTCCTCCCACTTTTCCTCCTTTCCTCCTCTTTCTATTTTTTTAAAGATTTATTTATTATGTATACAATGTTCCGCCTGCATGCCAGAAGAGGGCACCAGATCCCATTACAGATGGTTGTGATCCACCATGTGGTTGCTGGGAATTGAACTCAGGACCTCTGGAAGAACAGCCAGTGCTCTTAACTGCTGAGCCATCTCTCCAGCCCCATCTCCTCTTTCTTTTGCAGCATGATTTGTGATATCCCAACAAATTCAATGTTACTTAAAAATGCAATTCTATAATATTTGAGCATGTCTGCATCTTTCTATCTCTACCACCTCAGTCAAGTCTAAATTGTCACTTAATTGGATTTTTGTTATGGCTTCTAACTAGCTTGCCTCATTCTCTTAGTCTCCTTTACAACACTGTATCCCAACATAATCTTCTTAAATTCTAATCTATTTAAAAACAATACACTCTTGTCAATATGATTGTTGTGTAATCTCAGCAACTAAAAGCAGAAGAAGGTGCATCTCTGTGAGTTCCAGAACAGTCTAGTCTATATAGTATGTTCTAAGCCAGCTAGAGTGAGACTCTGTCTCCAAAAGTTGTTTTTTCCAATAGATTTCAGCTATTAAGTAATAGAAACTTAATTAAATAACACATTTCATTATATTCATATGATCATATTCAAATTATTTTAAAAAGAAGTTTATATAACAATCATTTTAATGAAAATTTAATTAAAACACAATTCATAGCATAAAATATTTATTAAGATTCTAAGATGCTGTATCTTAACAAAACCATCCCTCTGGCTAGTGATGTCACTGTTTATTTTTATTTTTTTCATTAACCAGTTTTAGAATGTAAAACACTTCTAATTAGATGTCATTATTTTTAATTTCAGGAACAAAAACAGCACCATTTTAACACAAACTCAACCTAAAAAATTTTTGTATTTCTTCCCTATCTACTCAAAATCAACAGGAAAAATCAATTACCTAATGCTGTGATGTTTATCAGATTGTGACTGGTGGCTGGAATCGTTTCTTAGATAGTTTTCTTTCTATTTCAGTAATAAATATCAGATTTTACAGTGTGCCTGTGGACATAAGTTGCCTGGGGTTATTCTAAATATGATTAAGGGGAGATGAAACACAGATCATAACAATAGAATCAGCACTCTTGTTGGAGCAGCAATCATATCAACAGATTTATGGGCTGCCAATTGAGTGTTAACTGCACAGGTTGTCTCCTCTGTTCTCATCTACTGAAAGGTGGCTGCCAGCTTTACTGCATATTTCCTGGATATGTTCCCTTATCATCTAGATAGTGTGTACACAGGGAATGCAAACTAATTTTAATGTGCACTGAAGCAAAATATTACTGGGAAGGTGAAGCTACTAAACTATCGAGTATATAAATTGTTTGCAAGCACTCATGACTTTATGATTATCAGGCATTCTGAATGTTCCACAACACTGCTCCTCCCCATTAGTACACATAACTGAGATGAGCATTATTGTAGTAGAGGAAGGTGAAAATAAACGCTTTTCACTCTTCTTATACAAGAAATAGGTATGATTACTATGTTAGATTTCAAGCAAAAAGAAAAGAAACTTTTTTTCAAATTCTTCTCTCATATATTATGTCCTGACCACAGTTTCCCCTTCCTCAACACTTCTCTGTCCTTCCTCATCTCCTCTCTCCTCCAGATCCAACCAACCTTATGAAGATGATAGAGACCCTTAAAGAGGAAATAGATAAATCCCTTAAAGAACTAAGAAAGGAAACTTTTAAAAAGCGTTCAACCACCACAAATCTTCTACTTCTCTTGACCATCAGTGTGCCCTGAGTTTCACAAGCTCTCCCACAGCACATGTGCATCCCTCACCCTGTGTTTCCTGAGCATGCACTTGCTCTGTTGACTTGTGTTCCTGGTATCTCAGTGCCTCCTATGAAATATGGGAGCACCCCCTCATTTCTTTATGATCTACCTGCCTTGTTATCTCTGACATCCTGATTATATATCACAGTAGCTGAAACAAAGGTTCCATAGTAAATATTTATTAAAGATTTTTTTAAAAATCACCAACCTTTCCAATATATATCAGAATTACATAATTTTTGAAAGAAACAAAAGGATAACTACTGCCCTCCTTTGCTTTTATACTGCTGTGTAAAACTCCTTACCAAAGGAAAATTGGGGATGAGTTGATATGGCTTTACAGCTTAAAGTCCATCATGAAAGGGAGTCAGGACAGGAACTTAAGTAGGTACTTGGAGGTAGGAATAGGGGCAGAGACTGTGGATAAATGCTGCTTACTGATGTCCTGTCCATGGCTGGGTCAGCTATCTTTCTTATACAAGACAACCATCTGCTGATTGATGGCACTATCTACAGTGGACTAGGCCCTCCCACACCGTTAATCAAGAAAATGACCTCATAGACTTTCCTACAGGACGTGCTGATGAAGTAATTCCTCAATTGATATTCCATCTCTCTAGATGGCTATAGCATGTGACACACACACACACACACACACACACACACACACACACACTCACACACACACACACACACACACACACACTCACACACTAGCCATGTAGTTCAATTACCAACTATCTTGGCATATATTTAATATTATATCTCACAATCAAGTAATAGGAGGAAGAGAGAGTAACTTCCACTATAAAAGCTAAGTTGAATAAAATGAATTTTCAATATTATTCTAAACAATTTCAGATAGCATAGACCATAACCCTTTTTAAAATAAAACTGCTCTTTCGTATTCTGCATCTCTAACTTTATACACGATTTGCATATTCAAGTCACTAGTAAGTAACTTTGTACTGATACAAAGTAAAGCTTAAAACAATTATATTTCAAAATTCCTTCAAGTTTTTCCCAAGGCTGTTGAATATGTCAGGATTCTTTTATGCGATCTATTGCATGGAGTTTAGTATTCAAATTTTTACCACAGTTGTGGAGAGATGGCTCCACAGCTTGGAGCATGTGCTGCTCTTATTGAAGGACAAAGCTCAGCTCCCAAAACCCACATAAGTTAATTTAGCACCTTCTTCTTGGCCCCCCCAGGTACCTACACTCACATGAACATAACCCCTCACACAACTACACACATTCACATAATTAAAACAAACCTACAATTTCTTATTATGTGTTTGAAAATCTATTCTTATGACTTCAATGAACTGTAATGTTCTCTATTCTATTTTGATTTTCCTGTTGCTTACATTTGTATTTTTTCTCTCTTATGATAAATTGCCTTCTCATTCATTAGATTTGAGAATTTGTGCTTATGGTCCCAGTAATAGATATTCTATATTTTCTGGTATGATTTTGACTTCTTCCTCTGTGATGGTTTGTAGTAATTTGCTGTGAGTCTGGACAATGCACTGAATTATGTCCCAGAAATATTTGTTTTGGTTGCTCTCAATTAATGAACATATTTTATCGAATTTTTCTCATTTTATTCAACAGAAAAAGTCATTCTGGGTTACATATTTCCTCAGTAATGAATATTTAGTGCATTATTATTTTAAAATATATGTTTCATACATGTCTAGAATTTTCATTAATTTCTTCATTTCATTTGAAATTTTATCTTCAAACATATAATTGAATTCATCCTTTAAAATGTGATCATCTTGATTAAATAAGAAATAGTATATTTACAGGGAAATGGAACTCATATTTTCCTTACATTTGACTAGATATTGACATTTCTGTCACCTAATAACTTATTTACACCCTAGTAAAGTAGCATTTAAAACACAAAGAGTGTGAAGATGAGTTGAACTCATTTAACATTTCCAGAAACACGATTATTACTATTGCATTAACTATGACAGGTCTTATAAAGAGACATAACATTTGGAAACTTCTAATTCTGCATTGCAAAGTGAGTCAGACTAGATGAAAGCAAGGGAGACCCCAGTCATGAGGATCTGGGGGGGCAGTGTGTCATCTGCAGTCGACTTGTGGAGCCAGGAAGATTCGCTCATTTCTACTGAAACAGAATAATGGCCATATTTTCAATTATTAATATAATTTCTGTAATGAGATTGTTTCCAAGAGTTTATAGTAATTATAAATAGATAATTAATACATTTTATAGGATTAAGAAATCACATTTACACATAAATGAAACTACACTAGTTGTAGTAAACACCATTTACAGTCTGTTCTTACACTTTAAAGCAAATACTTTTTATTTTAGCTTGTCTTTTGGCTCTAAATCAAAAAGTTTTTATTTAATTTGCATCAAAACATTTTATAAATGTCCAGAGCAATATTTATTTTGTTTTCAGTATGTAGAATTTACTGTCATACCATAAATTAATAAGCACAGAATAATTGCAAATTTTAGTGATTGTTTACAGATTGCTTCATTTTTATACTTTTTAAAGGAATGTATTATATCAAGACTTGAAAGGAATAAGATTAATTGCTTCTCCTTATTCTTGTATGAAATTGCATAGTTGTATAAGTAGACATAAAAATTTGAAATCTGTAAAATTTAGGTATAAAATGTAGTTATAAATATCTACCATACATAGTTTACTTAAAGGAAAATATCCATCATAGAAGACACAATTGAAAAATATGGCAGTTTACAGTTAATTTCATAACAGTACTGTCTTATTATTCACTTGAATTTCCTTATTTTACTGTCAAACATTTGCTTTTATGATGTACACTTTCTGTTGTGTGTCTATCTCTAGCTTTCTATCATCTCTCTGTCTATTATATATAAAATCTATCAATCACTTCCAATTTGCTCTTCTATCACCTATCATCTACCTATAACACCTATAATATATCTGACATCTATCCATGATCCATTTACAATCTACTTATTATCTCTCACTTATTAATTATTCATCATCTATCATTTATTAATCATCTTTTTGTCATCTGTCTGTCCATTCTCTATATATTTGTCTCTCTACCATCTATTAATCATCATGTTTCTTTATATTTATCTGTCATGTATCTACTTTTTCTCTCTAAACATTCATCTGTACATTTGTACAAGTCACAGTGTGCTCTCACATATTCACTATAGTATTTATATTTTACTGGAAACCTTTATTCATTTGAACTACAATTTGATAATTATAGTGCCTTACACTGATAGTATTCCTGTAAAGGATATTTTTCCTACTTCTTGGAGAGTCTGAGTGAGGTGTGTATGATGATTTTATAGTGTCAAAAATCCACATCCTAAATCAAGGAAGCAAATAGTCTCCAGTATGACTCTGAAATAGACAGACATTTTCCTTCAAACACATGTAAATTAATCTGCTTTAGTTTTATACTATTCATTTTTTTCTTTCTACCTTGCTCAGATAGACATTGATTGATGCCATTCACTAGGGCTACTGAATCAGGGAAAATAAGTTCACATAGAAAAAGTTAGAGTGAGCAATGACATTGTCTTCTACCAGCTAAGTTCTACTTTCTAATTCAAGAAAATTTCCTGTGGATAGCCACCTTACTACCCATCATATTGAGTTCATAATTTGTGTCTTTAATTCTGAACTTTTGTTTTACATTTGTTTGGAGGAACAGAATTTTACTTGCCTTTTTGAAATTTAAATAATTCCATTATTCAAAGAGGAATAAAGAATGTGGCCTGAGTATTAATAATAATATTTTCTCTAGCCAACTCATATTTATTCATAAATACTAAATAATTCATATGATATATATGTGTGTGTGAGTACATATATATGTAACTATAATAATAATTAAGTAGAAGATGTCATAAAATTGGCATGGTGTGTAGGAACTCAAGCACAGGCATAGGTGGAGGCTGAAGAGTGTGGCATGGAACTTGTGTAAATAGAGTACTCATTTATGAAATTTTCAAAAAATAGGTCCTCAAAAATCTAAAAGTTGAATATTACTTATTTAAGAAACAAAGTACAATGTTCTATATCTTTAATATTTAAAGGTAAATTCTTTTTCTATATATATAATAATAAGAAATTCTGGAGTGGTGGAATGGATATGAAACTGCTGTATCATCCATCCTAAGGCAACCAGGAACAAGCCAAATGCGATTCTTTTATGAGTTTTTCTACAGTCCTTTTCCTTAAGGGATTTTAACTAACCCTGTTTCATTGGATTCACGTTCCACCATGCCTGGATAAACTATTCACACCAGTCACTACTGGCAGTTCTGAGGAAGCATACCTCTACATGGCAATTTAGTGCATGGTCTGAAATTGTGTTTTGTTTATTTCATGAACTCAAAGCCTTTACCCTCTTTCCCTCGTATGATAGAAAGAACTATGGCTCACTCCTGCAATTTCTTGTGATATTTCCATTAGTTTATGTTGCATACAATGCTCCATCTAACATAAAATACTGCACCAAGTGTAGATGGTCATCATCAGAACAGGCAGATTCATCATGGTGTATTCTTTAGGGTGGAGTCATTTAGATTCATTTTTATGACCATACAATGGAGTCTCTGACTATAAATCAAAAATGGAAACACTTTCTAGGGCACAAGATATATATATATATATCCTGCTTCTATATAGAAAGATCTCAATGTTTGCTATTATTCTTATGTTAAGGTTTAGCTGTTTAGTGAGCAGACAGATTCTAGCTTGTTTTTAAACATCAGTAAAATATCGAATCCCGGAATTCTATTCTGTGGCCAGGACAGACTACTTTTTGAGAGGACTTAGCAGAAGCCATAACAGACTGCTCAGTCTTCTATCAGAGATCAGGCCTCAATTTTAATTTCCTGAGACTGAGCAAGCAGTTTCTGAGGAAGTCACAAAAAAAGGACAATCTTCAATGCCCGTAACAGCAGGAAAGAAGGAGATAGCACGTATCAAGTCTGAGCCAGCCCCTAGAGTCAGCCTACTAGGTCACCCAACTCCCTGCAGTCAGCCTCCACAGTCAGTGTGTACTAGGCCAGTCAGCCTCCACAACAGAGGCTGGGACTTTTCCAGGCCTGGCCCCAAATGGAAAAACTGTAGGCTTACCAGCCTTTGCTAGCCGTAGCCAATTAGAAATACTAATATGATTTCCACTCTTGTAAGCCAAATATATCTGAAATGACATAACTGCCATAGGAACTACCCTTAGCTGTGCTGAAAAGGAGCCTGCAAGCTTCTGTTGGGGTCGTTGCCATTTTGCCTTTGTGTTGAATGATCGGCTGGTCCCAGCATGCTGGAATAACTCTTACTGATTGCATATGTGAATGGTGGTCTTTTTTGGGGACCCTAATACTTTTCTTTGGCCAGGGAAGATTCACAAGATTCAGGCAACACAGATTTTATGAAGCTTCTACTTTTGACACTATGTCCAGCTAAGTAGCTGCTCATACATTTACTTCCCTGAGGACTGCTCCCTAATATATTACTTCCATTTTATGAATTCTTATGAGGGTGTTTTCTAATTTAATTGTCATTAAAGTGAGTATCAGAATCATTTACCTTAAAATTACCTGATAATCTTTAATGACAAAGGGAGCTTATACAAAAATGCATCAATATTAAGCAAGAAATTACCTTTCAGAGGAATCATGATGCCTCATGTGAAACGTTGGTCCAAACAATAACACAAATATTTTGCTAATGTTTATTAAATTCTTTGTCCAATGCAGCAATATTTGAATATTTTATTACTTCTAACACTAGTAAGGTAGATCATAAGAGCCTTTAGCATTCACTACTCTCTGTGTAGGTGATTGCCAATGCTCTACTATCATAACACTAGTAATCAACTTGTTTAAGTCTGAGTAGCTTATTGTTAATTACCAAGTCATGCCTTGATGGTTGGCCAGACAATAAGTTTATCAAACATAGCTGATGGAAACTAATTGAAATCTTCCCCAATTATTCATTTATCCAGGACTCACATCTCCCATTATGCTTTGGGAATTCTGGATTGCTTAAATGTCTACTCAGTAAAACGATGATCTTGTAGATGTAACTTTTAAATTCCATGTGAGCAATTAAAACTTACTGGAAGTTAGCCTTAGTCAATATGCTTAAAAAGAAAAAAAAAGCCAATATTCCCCAGTCCCGTGCTGCATCCATCTTAATTATACTATATGACCACTGAAATATGTCCAATGATGTGTTTCAATTTCTAACCTCATTACTACTTTATTTTCTCAACCACAAATGACATCTTCACATCTTCTCTCTTAATGCTGCACAACTATTTACCCAGTCCTATCTCACACGGTTGCTGCACATTGCATTTTCAACTGCTGCACCTTGTCCAATGTCTAGGACCCATCCCATAATCTGGGAGATAGTCAAATATATCAGCCTAGTCCATTCACGGTTACATTCCTGTTGTTATTGCTGTTTGTTTTGCTGAACGTTATTGCTTTCATTAAAGGAGTCATTTGCAAACCTTTTTTCAAATATTTGTCTTTCTAAATCATGGTCTGTATAATTAGATTTGGATTTCTCCAGATTAGAACAAATAGAGCAAGTTTGCCATAGTGTTTCAATAGCAGGGAATAGGGTTGCAGTAAATTCTCCACCCTTGATAATATCTACCCCTGAGTGAGAATCTCTTCAAGTGATTCTCCCATCCCTACCATTCACAATTTAACTGTACAGGTTTAGGGAAATTGAGCTGATGTTCCTTGCCACTCCTGTGCTTTATTTCTTTCTATCACAACATTTTTTTTGTATGAGATAGATCTTTTCCACATCATGTTGCCCCATGCATAGCAATGGAATTTAGTCAATATCCCTAAAGAGAAAAAACCCCAATATTCCCTGGTCCTATGCAGCATCCAGACCACCTTTACACTTCCAATCAGATTTTCAACCAAGAATTCAAGTTTAATGAATCACCCAACAACTGATCTCATCTCTGATATGTAACATCTATTCAGCTGTCCAAAAACAGATGTGGTTGCTTAGAACATGGAATATTTTTCAACGTTCTAGTCATGGTTACATTTATCACATGCTAAGAGGATTGATGAAGATTCCTATCTAAGAGGAAATCCTGGATGCCAGTCATGCACGGCAGGAGAGTGGCTTCCACTATCTCAATTAGACACATGAAGCTGGAATTCAAATATAATTGATAAATTCAAATGATCTCTTACATCTTGAAGTTTATATCACTGCAATATGTTGTTCTGATTTCTGTGCTGGGAACTAGTAACAAAGCTACTGTTGATATCGTCTCTCAGAGAATGCTATTTACATTCAGATACTGGAATACATTTTATTTAATTTGTTCATCTCAGCAACCTCAGCATTGTTTAGAGTGAATATTATATCACTCCAGGTACACGGCAAACATGAAATAGTCTCCAACAGATAGAAATTCTCTCCCTTTCTCTCGAACTCCTGTATTACTTTAAGTTTTTTAAAACATGTAACATTAGTGTGATTTTGTCTCGCTCTCCCTCTCCCCTCCCAGTCCTTTTTTCCCTGCCTGCTGATAAGTTTTAGGCCTGCTGAAGGCCTCTCCACCAAAGCAGAAAACTGAATCAGACCAAATCAGGAAAAGCCCAGGTTTAATGGGTAAAGAGCTCCCTGGCAATTCCCTGGCCCCACAGAGAGGAGATGGGGGAAGGAGTCTGTTTTCTGGGATGCTACTGATATATCCCCTGTGGGAGTCCTCCTAAGCCTTTCTCGGGGAGGAGCTATGTTTGGCAGGTTTTGAAACACTGGTTTTAGGGAAAGAGACTGGGAAGGGAGCCGAGGTATATCTTCTACTAGACTTCTTCCAAACATTCCAGACTCTTTGGGTATAGGGATGCCAGGGTGACTGACAGGGGTTGAGGTGGAGCTCCCACCCAAACACCTGCCTCCCTTTCTTTTGCCCTCAGAGCACAAGCAAAAGTGTGTGTGTGTGTGTGTGTGTGTGTGTGTGTGTGTGTGTGTGTGTGTGTGTGTCTGTTGGCTGGTGGGAGTGCAAACATGTGTAGCCACATTGGAAATCAATATAGAGGTTTCTCAGATTGTTGAGTATCAATCTACCTCAAGACCCAGATACACCACTCTTGGGCATATACCCAAAGGATGCTCAGTCATGCCACAAGGACACTTGATCAACTATGTTCATAGCAGCTTCATTCATAATAGCCAGAACCTGGAAACAGCCTAGATGTCCTTCAACTGAAGAATGGATAAAGAAAACGTGGTACATGTACATAGTGGAGCCTTACTCTGATGTTAAAAACAATAACATCATGGAATTTGAAGGCAAATTGATGGATCGAGTGAAGGATCTGAGTGAGGTAACCCAGACCCAGAAAGACAAACACTATTGGTGTCCTCCAGTTTTTATGTCAGCATTGGCCAACACTGACAACAGGAACAAAACAATTATTTCACCGTTTGTTCCTGGTGTGATGATATACACTTTTAATTCCAGTTCTCAGGAGGTAGGGGTAGGTGGATTGCTGTGAATTCAAGGCCAGACACTACTACATAGAGAGACCATGTATTAAAAAGAAACTGTTTTAAACATACTTTATTTATTAAGTTTATCCTTTACATTTTAAGATGAAGTTTCACAGCTTCATACTAAAGATAGGAGATGGAAAATATGACATTAAATCTTTATTATAGTTCGTTTTTTTGCCATAGATTTTAGGATGGGTCAGAAACACATAAACAGCATTAATTAGTAATTAAGATGAGAAATGAATAATATAGATTAACAAAGGTGAACAAGCTGTTTTTCCACAAGTAGAAAATCTGTGTAGCATTACTAAATAAGTGAAGATGTAAATTAATCATGAAATGATGTAAAATGACAATAATTAATTTTATGTTAGATATTAAAACATAAACATTTAGTATAAGTAAGATTGGTGTCAATAAATTGCAGACATATGTTTCCAAGGATAATAAGACAAAATAAATACATATAATTAATATCATCAAGTATATAGAGAATATTTTACTTTCACCATATGCATAAACTAATTTCCTGTTCATTATAATCTCAAACTAGACAGAACTTCAAAAGATTTGTAAGCAAAACATATGGACAAGCTACGGTAGCGTAAAGAGTCTATTTCTTCTTGATCCTGCCTTAACATCATGTAATACTGGATATGCAGAGAACTGTCTTTTGGTGCACAATGGATCGTCCATCAGAATTTTTATTCATTAATTGGTATCACCTTTAATTTCATTTCATTTTGTGTTTGTTTTATCTATTTTTTATTGAAAATAGATTTTTCATGCATTATATTCTGTTTTTTTCCCTCCCTCAACTCATTCCACATTCTCCAGATCCTCCTCACTTCTATTCCCATCAAAACCCACACCGTTTCTTTCTCCTTCCCTAAAAAACAAATAGGCATCTAAAAAAAAATCATAAAATAAGATTTAAAAAAAGTAAAATAAAGTAATAGGACAAAGTAAGCCAACAAAAATAAGTAAGGAGAGTCAAAGAAAAAGCACAAGAAGCTGGACAGTGGTGGTGCACGCCTTTAATCTCAGCACTTGGGAGGCAGAGGCAGGTCTCTATGAGTTCCAGGCCAGCCTGGTCTACAAAGTGAGTTCCAGGAAAGGTGCAAAGCTACACAGAGAACTCTGTCTCAAAAAAAAAAAAAAAACAAAAAAAAAAAGGAAAAAAAAAGCACAAGAAACACACAGATGCAGAGACACACATTTGCACACACAGAAATCTCATCAAAATCTAAAATCTAAAACTCAAATTCATAATATATATGCAAAGGACCTGTAAGATGAAAAAAAAAAGCTCTGCCACAACATTATGAGACAAAGAGCCTCCAAAAGACCCCCACTGAGTTCATTTTGTGTTGGTTATCTACTGCTGGGCATGGGATCCTGCACTTATGAGTGAGTTGTAAGCCCAGTGAGACACTGTTGTATAAAAGTATTTTTTCTGTTTGTTAGCAGTTATCAATTAATACATTTTAAGCAGACCTTAATATCTACCCACCATTTCTTCTCTTCCAAATTAAGTTTACAGGGATAGCTATTATTTTCACATTTGTAATACTTTTCCATCAAGCGTTCTCATTTTCTTGCATTCCTCCAGCAATTTGCATAAATCTAGCAATCACCATCATTATCTTTGAATCTGTAATTATAGGGCATGCAAAATGATGCTGTAGTGCATGAACACCCTAAAAAGGGCCTTCCTTTTTTTCCATAGAAAGGATCATGTTCCCTTAACATAAATTCCTGTTTCCACATCTAGATGGCTTTCTCCAAACATGGGAAACACATATGCTCTTCTCAGGTTACAAGTGAGCCTGTTCATATCCAGAGAGGAAAAGCATTCACCTAATCAGAGGTAGTCTGCTGGTGTACAAAGTGTCTGTGCTCCTCCAGGCCACCTTCTTCCTGTATGTATTGATGAGTAGGAACAGCAAATACGTAATCTGCTTTCTGACCCTATCTCATGTATTTTACCTGTTTAAGAATATAATTACACAGTATTTTCTTATATTTTCTCATGCATTGTTTCCCCATCTTTCCTGTACTTTTTCCATTAGTGGCTTTCTTTCTGATTTGAAAAGAAACATCTAGAGTATAGACTTCCCTCTCTTCACCAGTCACTTTACTCATTTAGTCTAACCTGCTACAACATATACAGCAGATTGGATGGTTTAAACAAGAAACATGTTGTCTCCCTTGAACAACGAAATCCCCAGATGTTCAGTACCGTCATATAAAAGGTTCATTCTTCATAGATTGTTGTTAGGGATTATACTGGTTTAGTAAATTAGTGAATTGTGGTGATATATTGTGTACCCTAATAAACCTTGCCTGAGGATTAGAGGACAGAGTCAGGCACTGGATTAGACATAGAGGCCAGACAGTGGTGGCACACACACCCTTAATTCTATCACTCGGGAGGCAGAGATCCTTCTGGATCTCTGTGAGTTCAAGGCCACACTGGAAAGGGAGCCAGGTAGTGGGGGCTCCTACCTTTAATCCAAATACTGGGAAGCACACAAGGCTTTAATCCCAGGAAGTGATAGCAGGGCAGAGAAAGGTATATAAGGTGTGAGGAGACAGGAACTAAGGCAGTTCAGCTGAGACCCTTTCAAGTGAAGACTCAGAGGGTTTCAGACAGAGGATTTGTGAAGTTGGTGAGGTAACAGGTGGTGGCTGTGGCAGCTAGTTCTGCTTCTCTGATCTTTCAGCTTTTACTCCAATATCTGGAACCAGGTTTTTTATTAAAAGACTATCTAAGATTTGAACAACAGCAGATACCTCTCTCTCTCTCTCTCTCTCTCTCTCTCTCTCTCTCTCTCGTGTGTGTGTGTGTGTGTGTGTGTGTGTGTGTGTGTGTGTGATTTCTCCCCAATTGTCTAGCCATGACTTCACTAGCACTGAGTAGTTAGGTTTCCAATACTAGACATGGTCTCCCTCTTGTTGAGTGGGTATTAAGTCCAATTAGAGAGCTGTTGGTTACTGTCAAGGTATCTGTGCTGTTACTGAACCCTTAAGATTACTGTGCCATTCTGGTCATTGATCTGGTTCATGGGTGTCATAGTTAAGTAGAGCTTTTGATTGCCTTCATCCTTTGGAAGCTTGCATAGTGCTTTCTTATACCATGAAAGCTAGTCCTCAGGGATGGGGATTTCAAGTCAGTCACAGTTCAGGGGTCTCTGGGACCTGTTTCTGAAATACATAGTGTCTTAAGCAGTTGGTTCTTACCTTCCACCTCTGGGGGTGACCAAGAACAACAGCAATAGGCTCTATGTTCGGAATGTCACTTGGAAAACTCTGGCCAACATCTCTAAAGAAAACTTCTCATGTATCTTTTAGAGGATTTTGTTGGTGGTCTTTGGCATTTGGTGGGAGCATTGTCAGTCCAAATGACAAAAGTTCACTGAATGTAATATGTAAGGTTGTTCTTTTTTTTTTTTAAATAGTGTGAATCCTTCTGGCTTTTTCAGACATTTGTCCTTATACCCACGGGTAAGTGTTGTCTTCACTCCTCATCAAGGAAATTTCTTTTTACAACAGTCAAAGACCATTACAGAAAACCACAACAGATCAAATTGCAGAGTTGTGGAACCAAGTCACAAAAGGGTACATCTTCAAAACAATTTTGCACCAAAGGCTCAGAGAACTTTGCAGAAGAGGGGTCACAAATATTGTTAGAACCAGAGGATCAGGGTGCTTCCTGTGACATTGTGTCTCTTAGTAACAGCAGCAGCTACACACATAAAATCTCACTAAAATGACTGCCCGAATGTGAGCTGAACAGGAATGTACCAATGAAGATGCCAAACTAGGTGGGAAAAATCCAGTGAAATCTCTATCCTACAATAAAAACTATAGGTAACTTAAGAAAGTTGGGGGCAGGAGAAGTGGTCTGCCCCAGGGAAGAAGAACACATCAATCAAAGTTGTTCCATGCCAAACCAAATGTTCAAGCCTGGAGACATACATATAAGATTATATGGCCTGAGCTGGTTATATGTAGGACTATCATATATATATATATATATATATATATATATATATATATATATATGTGTGTGTGTGTGTGTGTGTGTGTGTGTGTGTGTGTGTATACCTAATAACAATTAGTAAAAAAGAAGTGGCTATGAGTTTGTGAGTGGGGAGAGCTTTATGAGAGGATTTGGAGAGAGGAAAGAAAGGGAGATATGTTGTAATAATATTATAATCTCAATTGTTTTAAATAAGTTAAAATTATGTGTCTTGTGTGTATATAAATAGTACCCATCATTTTGAATATTTAAATAAATATCAGAACTAGTAAAATGCAAATGATATATGAAATTTGCAATACTGTGCTTAATGGGGAGTTATTGCTAAAGAAAATCTGTGTATGTCCAGGATAGAAATTATGTTCTTTCAAAAAGTTACAATCCTTTATTAATTCTGCCCATTAAGAACCCGAAGATAGGATGTTGTTCACAGTGCTGGAAATCCAGATGTCTAAGGTAGGTGAAGAATCAGTCTATTCAGTTATTGTTTCTGTCTCCTCATTGCCTTGTTCTCACTGATTCCTCATATGCAAAGGGCAAGAGGTTTTGCAGAAATCTCACTGTTGTCTGTTAGAAGGGCTCCACACTTTTGACCTAGCCAACTCCCAACTGCCTCCCTGTTTCATCACCACTTTGGGGGTGAGGATGTCAACATATGGTCTGTAAAGCAGATCAATTTTCTTTTCTCCCTTTCATCAAAACTTCATAAATTGTTAGTCCCTGACTTCAACCTCCAGAGATGTCCCCCTTCACTTCTCAAAACCTGCTCTAATCAGACCTTTGCCATGACTGATTTAGCACAGAACGATAGATCTAAAGCAGGAAGCCTCCCCACCTCCCAAGTGTGTTACTTCTACAACTAATTGAGTCTCGATTCTTTCAGAAATAGTTGCAAGATTTTTCTCATTGGTAATGTATTTACACTCTCTTTTAGCATATCCTCCATGTGGTAACCAGAGTTAATACACTAAAACATAATTCTATTATAGGCCAATCAATAGCTTCTCCTCCATTAGAGTGAAACCTGGAAAAACTCTGGAAGCCAATGAGCTTCATATGTAACTTTGGATAAGCGCATGAGTCTTAGTTAATAAACTTGAATCAGTTTTGTGACAATACTTGATACTAAAGGAATAAAAGAATATTTTACTATCATAAAATAACTAAAAAGAAAACTCTGTGTGTGTGTGTGTGTGTGTGTGTGTGTGTGTGTGTGTATACATTTGTATACCTTGTGGAATATTGTATGGTAGTTGAGTGGAGGTGCATTACAGTCACACAAAATTAGGGCAAGTTTCTGAATCCCAGCTCTAAATAAAAGCAACACAGAGCACTATACCAAGTATAAACCATTTATGATGTTTAAAAAGCAAAGTAAATAATGCACAATAGTCGTTTGGGAATGATCAATTAGAAACAAATTAATTATTAAAGGCAAACAGCTAATAAACCTGTAATTTATCACCTAGGTGTATGACATAATATGACTTCTTAAAGTGTATGCTTACACATGGAAAGTGTGCATAATATTATAGTTTACAAAATAATTTCTTTTTACCATTTTGTTTGTAGTCTATAACTTTGAGAAGGCTGTTTTATGACATCTAAGATGCACCATATCTCACTGGTCTCAGAAAGGTTTCTAATTGTCTGGCTGGAAAAAAAATGTTTTGGGGAAAAGTTTTTTTTAATCTTGTGTATGGAGATATTATTTTTATATTGGAAACAAAGTATGTTGCTTCTCATGTTTGTGTTAAGTGCCAAAAATCATAGGATGAGGTTCAAGGTAGTTCAGTGACAGAGTCCTTGTCAGCTTGCATTGTAATAATAAAATTAATACTCAAGTTAAGGACTATTCTTCATGTAACCTTTCTAATAATGTAGCATAGTAAAACTTTCCTGGAGTATACATATTCATTACTTGTATGCTATGTAAAAATAAGGTGCGTTGAACTATCATCAGAGATGAAGGCCACCTGGTGTGTGAGACTGCTTCTCAACCTTCACCTGGGCAGTGGGATGATGCTCAAAACTGCACATTCATCGCATGCTTCAGAAACTGAAGCGATGGTGTTTACAGTAATTGATCACTACTAATTACTCTAATATTCATGATTAAGTTAATCCAGAGTAAATTTCTGAGTGTTTACATCTGTTAGTCACTGTATGACATAGAAAGAAAAATGGGGATGGTTATTGTTGACTCCTTTCTATTTAAGACCTGGTCTGTTCTACTCTATCTGCAGCTACATCACTGACGTTTGTAGGGTTATGTATGCATTAGCATGAGAAATGTTCAAGGATGAAGAGATATGCCTATTCTGGTGAGATTATCTCTTAGACTGAAGCATAATTTTAAATTTAAATTAACATTTTTTGGCTTTCCCATCTGAATGTGAAACTCTAAATATAGTTGATATCTGTGGTGTTCCTAGGAGACATGAAACCACCCTAGGCCTCAAACATGTAATTTGCAAGAATGTCAACTTGAATAGTCATAAACTTCTTATGATCCGCCTTAAGTTTGTGGGAAAAACAGTAATCTGGGTCAGAATCTGGATTGGAATTATGGTTTTGAAATGTATGAGCTCTATACTTTGGTATTGTTTGATTTAATAATATAAAAGCATGCATATTGAGAGCAGGCAGGAATGGAAAAATTCAAGTATCCAAGATATGGCAGCTAATGCAAGCATTTGTAAATATGACCAAAAGGAAAGTGATACATAGTAGATATTATTTTGCTTAGTTTAACACCACAAAATTTACTCAAATTTGTAATATGACTCTATGTCTTAGTGTATTATATTTGGAACATCTTGTATAGTATTGTTTGAATTTTAATTTTCCAATTTTTACCCTCTATCATTTTATCATGTTGTTTAACTTTGTCTGCAATAATGAGACAGAAAACAAATGCATAGTACCCAATAAAGTGACAGCATTGGATGGACGCTAGCTCTCAATGTATTCATGCTGCCCTGATTCATTTCTAAGGGACATGCACAGCACTTTATGATCACTGAATCTCCAATGTTTAAATATGCCAAGCACATTAAATAGATCATTCAATTGCCATGATAAATGATATGAACAAAAGAATTAAAAATGTGGTTAAATTTTAATAAATTCTTGATATGTTTTAATGAAATAAATAAATTAGACTTTATAACATAATATGAAAATTTTATTAGGAAAACAATCAATATAAACTACTGAAAAGTTTACAGGAGGAATTTATTAGAATTTTTAAATAGCAATTACTAGTTCTGCTCACTTTTTAACCTAAAAATTAAATTAAATTTTAATAACCTAAAACTAAATGTACAGAAGGTATTCTCCATGGTCTTAGACATGCCTTTATTCCACACTGAATGTGATCGTCCTAAGTACAAAATACAAAGTGAAAATCATTACATCAGAATGTCTAGCATGTGGACTGGTTGGATTTGAAGACCAATGGTTTGGAGTTTAACTGCTGGAGATAGAAAGCCGGGAGAGAATCTCGACTTTACTCCTCAGCTATGTGTGTTGACACAAAGTCTTCTAAGATTTGACATGTTGAAATAACAGCTCTAGATGCCACATTTCAATATAAAATGTAAAGATGGATTCATTTATCAAGAGTTTTTGTAAAAAGCTAATAGATACGAATACTGCTTCTTTCCAGATATGTTATGTATACCAACTTACACAAATAACACTTACATGATGTTAAAACCATACAGATGAATTTATAATAATTTTGAATAAAGTCCCACTCATAAGGATCAAGTTACATAATAAAACAATCACAACCATATGTCATTTATGAGATTTCTTGCCCAATTTCATTACCCTGCAGTCTCCATCTTGGGAGTGAGGTAGCATGTGAGGATCTAGTTAATAATATATTCGCAAAATATAGATGTGTATATATTAAATTCACATTTACACATTCAAAAGATAATTATAAAACATTGATCTGTTTTTATTTCATCTATCAAAATAAAATTTTAGTGGCATCTTAGACAATGAGTCCACTTATTTATACCAAAATTATTCTCAATGCATAAAAATGTGTTGTTTATATTATTATAGAATCCATAATGGAAACTTTAAAACACTATTTAGAAATTATTCTAACCACTGAATCCTGAGCTTATTCCTGAAATACATGAAGTTCATGTACTATATTTCTCCCTGTTTCTTCTCCATAGGCGCAAAATGACTATAAATTTACCATCTGCTCTATGACTTTCTGGCAGTAAAGTCTGCAGTTAAAGCTATGTTAATAGCTCAGTTCAGACAAGAATGATTCCTTAATTTTCATTTCTTATAGAGTAAGTTAATTAAATCCATTAAAGTCATTTTATCACTCCATAAGCCTCCCTGGGTCTTGTTTGTTTCCATTTTATAATTCTACACTAAATCCTATATATCTCTTATCTCCTTAATTTCTTTCCTACGAAGTCTATTTTTCACATCATCCTGGCTCACATATTCAATAGGTAGAGTAAAAAATTAAAATAGGTTTCATTAGAAGGCATGTTGTTACCAAGAAATATTACTATTGAATACAAATGTACCTATTGAAGAAGAGAAATCATCGAACAGTGTTCTAGTCTGGCATCAGGCCAAAAGCACAGCTTGAGGAACCTGCCCAGGACGTGAAAGACTGACAACACAATCTAGGAGCTGCTCGCTTTATGTTGAGACATAAAATTCATAAATATGTAATGTACCCAGTGCTGTTGGAGCACAGTTGTAAGTATCAACAATGTAACAATTGTCGGGAGGCCTTCCTCCTCCATTTTGAGCCTGATGGTGGCACAGGTAAGATGATCATAAAATCATTTTTTAAAGAAAAAATGCTCGAGAGGAAAAGAGACAAAATGTGTTTGAGAACTTCAGGGAAGGCTTTGTGGAGAAGTGTTCAATGATTAATAAAGTTTGTCAGGTTGAGAAATAAAGGAATACACATTCATCAAGGCAAAGAGTGGGTTGTTCATGTAGCATTCCCTGAACTCTTGAAACATTTGAAATTTAATGAATAATTCTGTCAAATGTTTTTAACATTTAAAAAAGCCAATCATTTATGCAGTTGGCAAGAATTTATTATTTCAAGTTATGTGCCTTTGGAAGTACATTTTTGTTCAAAATATACGAAGTGTAGTATATGTACTAGAAGAGGGATAAAGGCAAGTACAAAAATGAAGGAATGGGAAGGAGGCTGGGAAGACACCAAAGCAGAGCCAGCCCACTTGACAGGAGTAAAGTATCTCACTAAAACAGACATTGGAATGAGAAAGTATAACCAGCATGAGGATTTCAAGTTAAAGCCCAACTTGTGCTACATGAATTCAAGTCTAGTCTAAGCTAGTTGGAAATACTATCTCTAAGAACCAGGAACTGGGGATTGAGACTATTCAAGGTCTTGAATCCTGTCTCTTTAACCCTATCTATCTATCTATCTATCTATCTATCTATCTATCTATCTATCAATCTATCTATCTATCTATCTATCTATCTATCTATCTATCTATCTATCATCATCATCATCATCTATCTATACATCCACTCTTCCATCTATTCTTCCATCTTCCTAACATGTCTACCTCTCATCAACCTATTATCTATTTCTTTTGTATGTGTCTGTTCTCTTTGTTTTAGACTGAATGGTATTCTTTTCTGGCTGATCAGTATTATTTCTTTTTTCATTAAATAACAATTGAGAAAAAGCTGAAGACTTGTGTGCAGTGGGCTCACATCTCCCCTATTGGTTGAATATTCTTGTTGTCATTAATATGTCTCTAGAGATAATGAGTAATTCCATGTGTCTGCAATTCTAAAACAATATGGTGACTTAAATACCATCTATTTTAATATGGAATAGTAGTGAGGCATTAAACAGCAAATTGGAATTCTGGTATCTTCTAAAATCATGACAGGCCAGCAAATGTACCATGCATTCTGCTGATCTTTTCTGTTCAGGAAGAGAGACACCAAAATTTCCTTAGTAAATTGAAAAGGGCATCTTGACAAGTGGTCTAAAATGTTTGTTTTTAATAGAACAACATGAGTTAAAGTAATCATTTCATATTGAAACTGAAATCTCAAACCTCGTTTGGTTTCAGTATCTGCACTTCATCATAACTAACTTTTCTGACGTTTCCTGCAGTGCCCAGTGCAGACACCAGAGGGCTATGCTTGTTTCCCACAGAGCAATCACCTAAGGACCCAGAGTTGAAGGATTTAGCTATTTGTTTTACTTTTCACAAATCAAAAACAGTATTAAGCTTATCTAAGGAAATTCATTTTTAGGAAAACTAAGACATTCTAGGTACACTGTGGAACCTAGTACGCTCAATACCTAGTCTAGTTTTGATTATTTTAATGATTCCTACTGCTTACAATTTAGAGATGTACTAAAAATACCAGGTTCACATATGTTCTTGGCACCCCTCTGTGATGTTTTTCTCAACTCCCTATGTGCTAAGAACCTGAAAGCTAAAATAAAAACAATAAGAATTATTCTTTTGATAGTCGTGGAAAAAGTATATGCTTTATAATTTCCATTTTAACTTTGCTTTGGTTTCTTAGTATAGATATCTCTTGCCCAAGGGAACATTTATCACTGTATTACAATCTACTAGTCTGGCGGAAAAGTAAGCATATTCTTCTAACACTAAATTAACACAGTGATTATAAACAAGTTTCCTTTGGTGCTTGAAAATTTAGTTACTGGGTTTCTGGATGAACTTTGATTTGACTCTGTAAAGTTCAGACAACAACTTCTAAAACTTCAATTTATGGTAAAACTGATACTTATGTGAGCTGGGGAGAAGGCCCAGAAGACAAAGTGCCTGTGATACAGGATGAGGACCTGTGTTCAGCTACAGGGCACCCACATAAAAAGCCGGGTACAACAGTACCTCTTTCTGCCATCAGCATGAGGCTGGCAATGACAGGGGAGGATGCTTGGGTGTTGCAGGCCAGTCCACCTTGCCAAATCATGGCACTCCAGACTCAATAACATAAGATGTAGAGTGACCCATTGATATCAGTCTGGATTCTACACTCATACACCCACATGTTCATGAGCGCTCACAAGCACTCACAGGTGACAGAGCTGCTGAGAGTGATTTCGCTTCCAAAGTCCTACCTCATACGCTTATGCTGGACACTATTTCTGGGTAAGAATATACCACACAGACGTTTCACTGTCACTTAACGTAGTTCTCTTGGCATTTTATATATTTTCTACATGAATAAATAGTTTTGTGGTCCTTTCTTCACAAAAAGCCATATAAGATAAGGTGGGTGGAGATATGCTTGGGCCTCTTAGAAGGATAAACTAGTGGCAAGCATGCAGCAGGAGTGGCTGGTGACTCGGTTTAGATACCCCAGTGTGTACTGTGATATTTGTGTATAGACTTTATTGATAATAAACGGTAAAGTAATCATTTGACTTACTTTATCGTTGTACAATAATTTCACCTTCTCTCTCTGAGGTACAGTAGTGAAAGGTATGTTTCACTGGTAGTAAACTCATCAGGATTCATTTTTGTTATACAATTTTATAAAATATAAAAGATTAAAAATTGTGAATTTTACCTCATATGTTTTATTAAAAGATTATGCTAATAAGACAAGTATCTTTAACGTTTGAACAAAGAGAGGGCTGAAGAGCTGGCTCAGTCATTGAATACATTTCCCTGACTTAAGAGCCCCCAGAACACAAAATGCAAAGTGTGGAGATGTGTACCACTAATCTTTTCACTGAGGAGGTGGCATCAGTAGAATCCCTGGGATGCATTGCCTAGCTAGTCTAGCCAAATCCATGAATCCCAGATTTGGTGAGAGACCATGTGTAAAAATAAGGTAGAGTACAATTGAGGAAGACTCCTGAGTTCAGTTGCTGGCTTCCGCACTCATACGTCCAAATATTTGTGAACCTACACAAATACATATACTCAACACATTGATGTTTGAAATAGACAATCCTTAATACATTTTATTTATAAAACAGGGAAATAAATCTTTCTACTCAATTACCGAGTCTAAGGACATTTTACCTGTTTGGTATAATGAGAGGTACTTGTATTAAGTAGCAAAATGCCAAGTATCCCTGTATCTCATTGCAAGATTTTTTGCCTTCTCAGTATCTCTGTAAAGCAAAATATTTTATTTCTAAGTTATAGATAACAAGGTAAAATCTATATGCACAATCTCCAGTGTATAGTCCTACAGAGCAACAGATTTTAGTACCTTGCAGCCTTGCTGATTACCAAGCTGGCCTCATCCCAGTGTGCAAACCATTTCCCTGATGGATTCCAAGCACTCTCATCACTTTCCTTCTGCAACTGTTCCCCACTGATCAATGGAACACATCCTGTAAACCCATAAATCTGCAAAAGCTCTCAGTATCCTTGCCTTTCAGCTTTTTAAAAACTTTCAAATGCTAAGCTCTCAGAAGGTACCTTTGGGAACATAAGCTGTGATTCAAATGGGAGATATTGAACTAAAGGTCATGTCATGGTCAACCCTTCCTTCTCTGTTTTCACACACACACACACACACACACACACACACACACACACACACACATTTGCATCTGCATGCAATTTCATACTTTACTAATTTCATAGCTCAAATATTGTGAGAATCACTGTGCTACATTTTAAGTCTGGCGCACATATAATATTGATGGTGTATTATACAATGTTAGTGCTACTACTGACTGACAGTTTACCACGCACAGCATGCCGGCCACTAAAGTATGTGTTAGGCATGCACTATTTTTAGTTCTTGTACTAATACTTTGAGACTTGTGCATATTGTTCAATATAAAGGAAATATGGGAATATTGAAGCTGCCATAACAAAACATCTGCATGGCTAAAACACTAGAAAATTATTTTCTGTCATTTTTATGGTTAGAAGATAAAGGTCAATTTTTCAGCAACTTGGTGTCTTATGATCCATCTCCCTATCTTATAGATGGCTGTGTCTTACTGAATGTCTGTCTCCATGTCCATGTCTGTTTGTACTATAATCATTCTAAAATGAGCTCTATTGGCTTAGAGCCCAAACTATCAACCTTTTACATTAATTGTCCTTTTAAAAGTCACTGTGATAAACCTTCATTAATGTTGTAGTTTATAAGGTGAAATGGATATCCTTTAAACACTGTGAAAATTACCAAGGAATAGAGGTAAAGCTGGGGCTTTTAAACATGTGCTTCTCCTGACAGTGCAGTGGGCATAGTGTAACTAGAGCACAGACGTACAGGTTTGCCACAACTGTTTATAAATGAAGAGTGCAAAAGGCAGAGCCAATTATGAAGCAGATGCAGATACAATTCAGTTTCCTAGGGCTGATCCAGACTTGTCATAAGCAGGTAAACAGAAGGTCCCAAAGCCTAAAAGTACATACTGCAGTCTGAAAGTACATGCAGCATTGACGGAGTTAGCTTGCCCTGGACATTTGCATTCTGATGACTAGTGAAGCAATCAGAAGTTAGCACCAATGTAATTGTTAATATTTGGGGTGCTTTGGAGAACAAAAGGTTTATTGATGTACAAAGATCTATGTGGGGATGTCAGTTTAACCACAGCAACAGTATTGTTGCAGAATGGAACTTGTCCATTGGTATGAGACAGAAGCTCATTTTCCCATCAGGTTCCTTAGTCTGAGTAAGTATTGACTGAATAATTCAAAAGAGCTAAGTGAAGATACTCTAAAGACAAAGGACTATACCTTCAAAGAATGTCCAGTGATGAACAGTTTTGTGCCATCAGATATCCTGATTCAATGTTTATCACTGATTGAAAAGAAAACAAAATAAATTTTTGTGTAAAAGAATAATTTTAAAAATTAAAAATATATATACCACTTAAGGAAGAGTTATCAGAAACATAATTTTATATACAATGTACTTTGTGGTCTTAAGAAACATGAATCCTATAAAATCAGAGCTAAAATGAATTATTTTAAATGTTGAAATGAAATATCTATGATCATGCCAATTACCAAAACACTGAAATTACAGAGGTTAGCAAGGGCATGGAGATATTGCTAGTAGAAAAATAGAATAGTTTTGACACTGTAAAAAGTTGTTTAGAAATTGCTTAAAAGTTAAAGTTAGAATCCCCATATGACCTAAACTCCTTCCAAGCTTTAAACTCAAATAATTGAAAATGTGTATTTAGATACACACACACACACACACACACACACACACACACACACACACACATACACACACACATGAAACTGTTCATTATAGCACTATTCACAACAGCCCAAAGTGGAAAACATCATATATTTCTCAGTGAAACAATGGACGGATGGTAAGACTTGCAATGGACTTGTTATTTTTGATTTATATTAATTTGATTACTAAGGATTAAATCCCATCCTGTAGATGCTAAGCAATTGCTCTACAGCCAAGATATATAATCAATATGTATATATGATGAATATTATTTTATCATACACACACATACACACACACATATATGTATATATATATATGTATATATATATATATATAATGTATGATGATATTACCCAAAAATTGGTAGTGCGTGCTGCCATATAGATGTACCTGGAGCACATGTGATAGAAAATAAGTTTAGCAAAATGCACAACATCTTTCAATTAATTCCTACTTACCATTCAGAATAAATAAATCCACAGAGAAAGTAGATTGATAGTTGCTGGGGACCAGAAGAAGAGCCAAATAGAAAGCATCTGCTAAACTGGTGTGGAGTTTTCTTTTATGATGCTGAGACATTTTTGTAGACATTTAGAAGTGTCAGTTAGGCAACAGCATGAATGACCTAAATGGCACTGTGTTGTCTACTTCAGAGTGGTTAATTTGATGTTATGGGAATTTCAACAAAATAAGAAAGAGAAATTGTTGAGGTGAAAATGAGTAAGATGAGTGATGGCAAAGATAATTAATTCTTCAGAGTATAATGAGGTAAATCAGACAGATCATGAAGTTAAGTAAGCAACTGAGCAAATTGTGAAATAAAAGTTTTCCAGTGGGGGCAAACTCATACATTTTAGCAATACCCAATGAAGAAATCAGGAAAATTAAAACAGAAAATAATTCTGAAATGTGGCTATAGTATTATCTGATGTCTTGGAAGACTTTAAATGTATCCCAAATGTTCACACATATAATATTGCACTCTATAATCTGAGGCAGGAGGTTAGAGAGTCAAGGTCCATTTAAGGATATTTAACAAGAGACTCCATATCAAACAAGACAAAATAAAACAAAAGTATACCAAATATCAAAGACATAATAAATCAAAAGTATTTGAAACAGACAAACCTTTCAACCAGTTCTTGATATAATTAATCATATGAGTTAATTCTTCTAGATGGTCTTTGGCTCTTGGAGGTAGAACAGACATTCCACAATGGAGAAAAGCCTCCAAGGCCTTAAATCTACAAAAAGAACTATAGGATACTGAGAAAACCTGGGAGTGTGAGAAGTGCTTCCCCAGGGAAGAGCAAATGAATTGGTTGTCCACTGCCAGTCATTCCTGAAACATACATACACGTAACATCGGGATTAAGCAGGCTATATTTAAGACTAAATATAAATATACATATACATGAATACATGCAATAACAGAGAAAACAGAGACAAACTTGAAGAAGAGTGGGGGATATATGGAAGAACTTGGAGGAAATGTAATTTTACTAAAATTCTCAAAATTTTTAAATGCTAAATTCTACTCTCCTAAACATCGATATATACATGTTTTATAAAAAGCAATGTCTACATATCAATCTTTCTCTAGTATTTATACATAAAACAAAATACAAAATGATTAGGAAAATATTGAGTCTTGAGTTATGCACTAAAACACACTCTTCTATGTAAAATTTCACTAACAGTTGAGTTTTGATATTTCCTTAGGCTTCTGAAAGTGAAACAAATTGATACAATCCATTTCATTATTTATATGAAAAAAATTTAAAATCTATACACATTTAAAATTATGCAAATTCACGGACAGTCAAAACAAAGTACACATTAGCAGTAAGCATTCTCAGATTAGTTTTCTCCAAATGTCCAAATTATGTCTTGTGTTTTATCCCAGAAGCATATTTTTATAGTCTCAATCCCAGTATATACAACTTTATCACAGACTTGGGTGTTTAATTCAGTAATACATAAATAAATTTAAATATTTATACTGATACATGTATGTAAATATTATTTATAATGGCTATATGAAAACAATATAGTTTAATATATTGTTTAATATAAAAGAATAGTATACATTTCAACAGCTGAGATATCTGAATGTATTTTGACACATCTAATAACAATACAATGATCAAATGATTGAGATAGGTTATATTTAATGAAGACATTAATGTCAATTATAGTTGTTGGAAAAATAAGATTGGACGTAATAAAAACATGAATGTCAATTACAATTGTTGGAACAATACAAATTTTAGAGTGTTTTTTATGTATGAATTATTTCATAGTAACACTGTGCAAATATGCATATTATAGACACAATGTTCAACAACCAGATGAAGCGCAACAAAGAAATAAAGATTATAGATCAAGATTTCTCATGAACCTGGAACAAAAAATTTCAGCATAATACTCTCAAACTTAATTAAGTACTGAACAAAATTTTCTCTTACCATAATGAAGTTGACTTCATTCCATTGTTGCAAGAATGTTTTAACATGTACAAAGGGAGGCAGAAAGAGTGTAAGAGCCAGAGGAAATGGATGACCCCAGGAAAACAAGGTCTTCTAAATCAACTGAACAAAACTCATATGCGCTCACAGAGACTGAAGTAACAAGCACAGGACCTGCATGGGTCTGCACCAGGTCCTTGATTTATATGAGTATTATAGCGTTCAGTTTAGTATTCTTATGAAACTCCTGACTGTGTGAATGAGTGGGTCTGTGATTTTTGTAACTTCTCTTGTGGCTCTTCCTTCTGTTAGTTTGCCATGTCCAACTTAGATGTGATGATTTTTGTTTTATCTTATAATATTTTATTTTGCTAATAAAACAAAATAACTTTTATTACAACCTCAAAAAAGAGGTAAGGGCAATTATCAGCTGGTGAGAGAAGGAGGATCAGGGGTTTTTCCAGGATGGTCCTCTTGCTTGGTAATTCAACACAAAGTGGACAGCCCTAGATGCATACAAGAAACACTGGTATTTTGTAGTTTTATATATTTATATATGCATGTGTGTATGTATATGTGTGTGCAGTTGCATGTGTGTGTGTGTGTGTGTGTGTGTGTGTGTGTGTGTGTGGTTTTGTGTATATGTAATAACAATGCTAAAAAGAGTTTATGAATTTAGGAGGGGCTGGGGAGTGAAGACATGGGAGGGTGTAGGAAGGAAGGGGAAAAAGAAATGTTGTGAATATTTAATTAAATTAATTTAAAGGAGAAAAAGAAATCAACTTAGAAATATATATATATAAATACACATACACACACACATATATATGTATGTATGTATATACATACAAGAATCATTGTCATCTGAAGCATCAGTGATGAATGCATATCATGCCAGCTGTCACACAGTGGTGAAAACATACACCACAGCTGCTTTAGAATTTAGAAACGGATGATCATTTCTTACAAAGTTCGGCTGACACATGCTATACCTATGGCTAGGGTCATTAAAAATCAAACCCAAATATTTATAAACAGCATTATGAAAAACATCACCAACTAAACCACTCATGTTAATAAGCACAAACAATGCAATGCAATTCAACAAAAATAAAATCATGCATTAGTGATGCTCATAACCACATAGCTGAGTTTGAAGATTGCTGCATAAGTTGCAGTCAGGCTCACAAGACTATTTCCCACATATTTTACAGGAAACTTCAGAAGAGTCAGTACTTGTGTTAGAAAGCATAGTAAATGGCAGCAATTGTATGTCGAAGCTGTCGTTGACTACAAAAATGGCATAGGAGAAGACTCTGAAGTGATAGAAATATCTACTTCTTAATTACAACAGCAATCACACAAGTCTATGTATATAGCATGTATAATTAAATTATTAAACTGGAACATTCATATATTTCATATATATAAATATATATTCAAACACTTAAAATAGAAACATATGAGAAATTAAATTATACAATAGGGGTTATTTTAATTCCTACTGCATTTATGGCAGAAAGTTTGTGTAGAATTTTGTGTTGTCTCTAAGATTACATATTACTTAAGTACTAATAATTAACACTACCAATATTAGCTTCATATCTCTTTAGTTGTACATATTTTATTTTTATATCATTTTCTACAGGTTTCATTAGTAAAAAGAAAACAGCAGAAACAGAAATTGAGGTGTCAATCACTTTATTGTATTTAATTCAAAGAATACTTTCATGGTTAATTGTTCTACTGTTATACATCAAATAAATTGCTGCATTTTAACTTATCATTTCAATGAATAAATTGTATTTGAAATCTTTGAAGTTTTATATACTTAGCATATAGCATTTTATGTTAAAAGCCTTAGAAATGCATGACAAGGAAAAAAATCTTTTCTCTGAGGTAATCATAAAAAACAAAAATTTTGAGAAATGAATTTTTGCAAATGTTGCATTAGTATTTTTTAAAGTCCAAGAACTAACTATTATTCCAAACTTCTTTTACTTCATGCAAAATTTACATTCTTTGTATTGATTACTTTCTCTGTGAGAACAATTAATTTTAATGAGTTAAGGAAAATTATTTTTAAGGTAGCACACATATCTCATGTCCAGTGAGCTCCTCAAAGACACATTTTATTAATTTTTTTCTATATAAATAAGAAGGAAAATAATGATTGTAACTTTAGGTAAACTTTGATTTTGCCATTCAAACAAATTATCATTGTGTAAATATGCAAAACTATAGGAAAGAAAAAACATTTAAAATAATGTCCCTGCCTGAAGATGACCCAACATTATTATATTCTTTTAATTATAGAATTAGAAACTAATAAAGGAAAAGTTTGATGTAATGATTTTTAAAATGTCTGAATCTATATTCTGTGATAAAATTCTTCATTTGTAATAAGCCATACAGAATAAAACTTATTCTGGTTTAAGGAAAAAATAAACAAATGTAGCTAAAAAAGAGCATGGATTGTAGTCAATACTTTTCTTCATTCCATAATGCACTTAAAATAAACAAGCACAGCTCTGATAATTGGGTACTATGATACCAAATTCCTTATTATCAAAGCATGTAGTGTATTTGTTTTCTAAAATTTTGTACAGCATAATTCATTCATAATACAATTCAGATTGCTGTAATTGTACTTTAGAACTGTTTATCAATGTAATTTGTACTTGATTTGAAACCACCCTGGGTCCCTCTAGGACATCTTTGTCCTGCACTACATTTGTTTAGGTTTACACAGTCACTACCTTGAGGAAACATTATTTATTCAATCAAATAAATGAATCAAATTTACATGAGAATATATTCAGGGCTTTGTTATTTTCCTTTTGTTCTTGCTTCATTTGTTGTAAATGTTCTGTCAGCTGTGAAGTGATTTTAAGTTTAGTGAACATAATGACAGTAGGTTCTGGAAAAGACAGGTTTTTATTTTTTAGTGAGGTCTTTTGTTTTTGGGATTATAATATAATTACATAATTCCCCTTACTCTTTCCACACTCCAAACCCTCTCATATATGCCTTTCAAATTCATGGCCTCTGTTTTTCATTCATTATTGTTATGTGTTTTATATAACACGTTTCTAAATCTAACCAGTCCAGCTCAGTTTGCATATTATTCATATGTATGTTTTCAGGGCTGACCATCTATTAATGGATAACCAATTGTGTGTCCTTCCATGACACTCTACTCTCAGTATTTCTCATTTGCCTGTAGTTCTTGGTGTGGTGTTGAGGCTTCATGGGCTTTTTCCCCAGTCCACATGGGCACATCTACTGCTGTTCTTTCCAGCTCATGTTTGGGTAGTCATGTTGTTGAGATCCTATGCATGTAACTTGCCATTACTAGAGGACACAGTCTCATAGTGAACACCCTCATCCACTGGCTCTTACGATCTTCCCAGTCTCTCTTCAGCAAAGTTCCCTGAGACTTACATGTGGGAATTGTTTTGTAATTATTTTCACTGGGACCGGGCTCCATAACCCTGCATTTTGATTGCTTATGATTTTCTGTAATGGTCTCTGTTGCATAGAGAAATTTCTTTGATGAGGGGTAGAACCTATACTTTTCTTTGGGTATAAGAACAAATATTTAGAATGTGTTCAGTGATTATGCTATTTAGTAAAAGTGGTTCCTGTAGGTCCTACTCCATGATTTCACTAGCCCTGGATAGTTGGCTAGGTTTCTAGTGTACTGTCGTGGTTTCACCCACGGCTGGAAAGTTGACTCAGCAAATTAATAGCATTCTCTGCTCTTCTAGAGGATCTGGATTTGATTCCCTGTGCACACTTTGTGGCTCACAAAATGTAATTCCAGTTCCAGGGTATTTGACTTTTTCTGACCTCTGAGGGCAATAGCCTTACAAGTGGTGCACATACATACATGTATCCAAAAATACATATATACTTAATACTTAAACATGTAAAATATCAAATTAAAAATGAATCAATTAATTTTTCTTAACACTAGTAATTATACATATTAACTGAGGACAGTTCTGTTATTTTCATTTCCTTGTTAAGTTGTGCAGCCTAGTCCCGATGAAGAAAGCAAAAAACGATGCCCACACCTAAGGCTCAGGGAACGTTGCTGAAGAGAGGCTGGGAAGATTGTGATTAACTAATTAGTTAATAGTAGTCATTCTAACTAGAATGAAATTATAAACCATTGTTTTGATTTGTGTGGTGATTTGAATGCAAATGACCCCCACAGGCTCATAGGGAATGACACTATTGGAAAAGAATAGGCTTTGTTTCATTGTTGGAGTAGGTGTCATTGGAGGTTTCAAATGCTCAAGCCAGACCCAGTGTCCGTCTCTTTCTGCTGTCTGACAATCCAGATGTAGAACTCTTGACTCCTTTTCCAGCACCAAGTCTGCTTGTGTAATTGCCTGCTTCTTGCCTTGACAATAATGAACTAAATCTCTGAACCTATAAGTCAGCCCCAATTAAATGTTTCCCTTTATAAGAGCTGCTGGGATAATAGTTACTCTTCACAGAAATAGAAATCCTAACTAAGACAATTTGCAAAACAAATAAAAGTTGTGTTTTTCATGAGTGTTGGCCACTCATGTCCCTTCTTTTGTGGAGACTCTGCTCAGAATACTTGGTCTTTTTTTTTTTTTTGATATTTTGTATTTTAATGTATTTTTTTTAAGGTAGAACGTTTCACTGATAATAGTTTTTACATTCCCAATTCTTTACAATCAGCTTTAGAGAATTTTCTATTTCCCTCAGGAATGGAAGTTTCCATTTTCATTTTTCTCACTATGAACTCTTAGTACTAAATGTTATGCAATTTACAGCAGTTTCTTATAATCCAAAGGTGAGAAACTGTATTTGACACATTTGAGTTTTTCTTACCAAATGAAAATTGACCTTTAATGTCACTGTATTAAATACTTTACCTTTGAATAAAGTATAGCAGTTGTGATGATTTTAGCAACTACTAGCATCAGTAAATGAACAGCTGTTTTGTAGGTTTTCTTTTTTTGCATAAAAAGCCAACTGTGTTCTCTTCAGTTTCTCTTCTATGTACACTCAGTGGTTTCGGGAACACCTGTGCTACCAAAACACTCTTTTCATGGATGATGAACCAGCTGTTCAACCAGCATATTCCTTCCACTTGTTATGTGGCCTATGGTAACATCCAGCTAGACCTTTCCTACTGAAGCAATATTTTCTTTTGTTTACCAGAATGATATAGCATCCATTTCTCTCACATGTCTTCAGTCACTCATGACATACTTGTAGACTCTTCTGGATTTTTATTACTCTTGATAGCTCCACTGTTACTGATAGGATTCTCTATCACAATGTTCCTTCTTATAGGCTGCCACTTGTAATTGTCCATTATGCACTGTTTATCAGTCAATTCTTATCTGTATTTTCAAGCCCAGAGTTATGTTCAACGTTTTGTATTCCTCAATAATTTATCAGTACTAGGGAAAATACTGTCACTGAGAGAGCTCATCTCTTACAGTTTAGGGTCTCATACGATGTGGCTTAGTCTCCTCACTCATTGATTGCTTCTTTCTATTTTGTTCATTGATAGAAACAGGGGAGGGGGGACATCTAGTACTGGCTCCTGAATTAGAAAATGATGAATGAACTAATATCTCATATGTAGCAGCTTGTATAAAAATTTGAAATATCCAGTGCAGCATCCAAGTTAAATTTGCTTCTTAATGTTTTAGAAATGGTATGAATGAATTTCTTAGAAATAAATACATACTGAGCTACAGATGCCTTATTGCAATTTTTTAAATAAGGTGTCCTCATAGGGGATGTTGTAAATACATCATCTCTATTAATAAATTAGAGATAAAATATATATGTGCATAACTGGGGGAGAATGGGACTCAGCCTTGCATGGGTTTCCTGAAACACTGCCAATATCATTTTTGAAAAAATTTGTGGAGACTTTGCTTCCACTGTTATCCTTTGGTTTTCTTATCTTATACTGTCTTACACTGTAAGAATGACAACATTAATAAAATATATCTATATTTTATTTTGTGAAAAAGACTGACTAGAACTGACTAGAACTAGAACGTTCTCCTTTGGATTGTAAGTAACAGGCTTGAAGAAACTAGACCTGGAATTTTTGTTATTGATAGAATGTTTTCTGCAACGCATTCAACTTACTATGAAGGATGCTATGGTATTAGCATGTTGTTAAGTTCTTGTCATTCATTGACTATAGCACTATAGCATCTGCTCGTATATTTTCTTCTCTGGTTATTGATAAAATGTTGTGTATTGTTTTCTCAGTGATCACTATGATTTTACTTGAAAACCATACTGTTCTTACATTCGTTCCCTCATTGATAATAATAAGTTGTTATTTTCAAATTGTACTAACTTTTGTCCCTGGTTGTATTGCTTCCTTCTTCTTCTTCTGTTAAGCTGAGACCATCTATACTACTCCTTAAGTATAAACTTGGGTCACTTCTTTAAAGTAATTAATATAAATTCTAATAAACATCACTCTGAAAATGCAATTTGCCTCACAAATATTTTTAATTTTAAAACTATTTCTCTTTTGAGATTATAATTGCATAAATCTTCTTCACTTTCCTCTCCTCAAACCTCCCCATATATTGCTCAATGCTGTCTTTTAAATTCATGACCTAGTTTTTCTTTGTTTATATATATATGTATACATATATACATACATACTCCTAAATACATAAACACACACTGAAAAGCCTGTTACTTGTATATGTGTTTTTAAGGCTACTCCTTTAACATTGGTCAACCAATCGGTGTGCTTCTCCCTGGGGAAGACTATTTCTCCAGATTGCAGCATTTCTCAGCTGCCAGTACTTCTTTCTGTTGGATATGCTGGCCTTGTTTTTGTCCACTTTAGCACACCTACTGTTGCTGCCGCATTTCAGCCCACGTTTTGCCAGTCATATTGATCCTGCACCTAAGACTCATGGGACATTGAGGAAGAAGTGACAAAAAGATTGTAAGAGCAAGAGTTCAAGGAGTGTGTTGTGAAATTGTACATCCTAGTATTCCTGGAAGCTCGCAACTTTTTGTATGTTGTGATTTCAATTTAAGTAGGTTTAAAATAGTATAATTTCAAATGTTCTTTTCTACATAATTTTAGGTATATTGGGAAGGTGATATTTATTTCAAATATCTGGTGATTTTGTATCATTTGGTAAATTTGAATCACAACAAAATATCATTTTTGTATGTGTGATTAAGCATAGTCATGTGCAAATACTAATTACATTGGATTGGTTAATAACTGTTAAATTAAAAATCTGGGATTAGTTTATTCATTCTACTGAACTATCAGGTATGTTAAAGACAGTGTTGATGATTATATGTATTATTACATTTTAATATATTTCTTATAGGAAACATACAATTTGACATGGGATTCAAATTTTAACACTATAATTTTTTCTATTTTAATTAAATTATTTAGATTATCCATGTTTCCAATAATTATTGTGGTACTTGGCTAAGATTTTTTAATTTTAAAATAATTCTTTCAGAATTTCATGCAGTGTAATTTATCATTTTCATCACCCTCTACCAACTCAGCTATATTAACTAACAACTTCCTTATTCACCCAGCAGTGTGTTCTCATGTTTCCTCAGTTTGTTTTGCTTTCTTTTTTAAAGTATTACATTTCATTTGTACTGTCCATAGACAGTTGGATGTATGTCCCTCTACTGAATTAGTGTTGCTCTATCAGAGACAACACCATTCAAGAAAAGTGACTATTTCTCTCCTATCTTTCTTGAATTGCAAATAGCTCCTCAGTTAGAGACATAACTTCATGTCCACACACTTCTCCCTGACTTGAGCTTGTCCAAGTTTTGTGCATGCTATCACCATTGGCTTGAGGCCATATACACAGCTAGCCTGTTATACTAAGCAAAGTTTCCTTGTCCTCATCCACCATCTTTTATAATCTTTTTGTCTCATCTGCTACACTAGTCCTGAGTCTTGGAAGGAATCTACATGAGATAGATATTCCATTTAAGGCAGAAGATTTCCTAGTAACTTATTCTCTGCATCTAGTCCAGTTGTGGCTCTCTGTTCTAAGTTATCATCTACTACAAAAAGAAACATCTCTGATCATGGCTGAAAAAATTCATTTATCTATGGTAATAAGGATAAGTTATTATGAATGTGCTTGAAATAATATCCATTTAGCAGAATAATAGTAGTAGGCTACTAGATAGGGCATATGACTTATCTGGCCACAGATTCTCTGCCTCAAGATGAGTGCCAGTTTTCAGGCTCCATCTTGTTGAGCAGGCCTTAAGTCAAATGAGAAAGCAGTTGGATATTCCCATGACATTCTAGTCACAAATGTGTTAGTAGGCACATCTTACCTGACTGATCATTTTGTTGTTTGTATAGTTTTGAATTTGTTTCATATATTGAAAATAGATTCTCTTCTCTTATGATATTTCCTGATTACACTTCACCCTCCCTCTTCTTCCCCCAGTTCCTCCCCATGTTCCGTCCCTCCCCTCCATATCCACTCTTTTTCTATCTTTCATGCATAATGAAGACAGGCTGGTCTTTATTGTAACTTTCAAGATTCAAAGCTGGATAAGATTGATGATTATTTTTCTCACTTGGTGGCTCATGTAGCACCTTCCAGGACTACAGAAGCTAACCATAACCAGTAGTGATTGAGTTTCCAGGTCAATACCAACTTGTTTTCTCCATGTTCTGTGTTGTGTCTTCAGAAACACTCTTGGTTACCATCATATTATTGAGGGCAAACAAGAGTGTTGGTAATAGCCTGTAAAGTTTATATGTCTATGAGAACTGACTGGCCAACAACACAAAAAGAAGTAATTGATTTTATGCTAGATTATTTATTTCTTAACCTGTGGTATCTAGTTGAGGCATTGCTGATTATCAATTTAAAGTTTTTTTAAATGTGTATATGTATATATGTCTATTTTATGAAGCTTCTAGAATAGTAACTTTCCATGTGACTTTTTCAAGATCTTTAGTGTTACTTATCCCTCCTCATATTTACTTCTCTGTCTTGTCATCGTGTTTCCTAACTTTTTAACCCTTCTTTTTCCATTATTATTTTTATCTCTTTATATTATTGTGTTCTAACTTTCTTTCTTCTGAAAATATGCCCCTTAACTCATGCATGGATCTTTACTGTTTTTCCAATCACTGTGGATATTCCAAATGAACCATATATATATATATATATATATATATATATATATATATATATATATATATATATATATATAAAAGCTAACATCCACAAATGAGAAAAACGGCAATGTTTGAGTTATCTTATTCAGAATGCATAAGTAATATCCTTTAATGTCATTGTGCTAACCTCTGTTGTTTCATCTAAGCTGTTTCTCTGTCAGATCTTAATTCTCTGGTCATGGTATTAGCTTAATTAATTATCTTTCTCCTTCCCACAGCAGACAATGACCTCTCCTCTGTGACAGAACTTGTTTCATAAGGATTTTTTTCAACCATTTTGAAAGAACCATTTTTTCAATGGTATGGAATTTTTCTTTTTGTCATATTTGGTCTAAAATAGGTGTATGTTCCTTTTATTTCCCAGCACCATTATGGTGGATGTGGTAGATGTCAGAGAGGTGCACTGAATAACTGAAGTAGTCTGCATCATTCTAGGAGTTCCCTGGTATTCAGCCCCTCTCATTTCCCGAGGACACTAGTGAGGCCAGTAAGAAAGAAACTGTACAATCAGATTCATTTCCCAGATGTCAGAGTTGTTATTTGTCATGTTAGTGCACTTAATGTTAAGAAAGTCCTTAACAATGTTACTAGACTCTTCATAGATAGCCACTTCTCAGGGAGCATTTATCTCATTGTCGGTACTAACGTCATCCTTGTGTGACCTATATACCTTTGAATTTCCCTGTATTCAAATGAACTGTTTTCCCTGTGAATGTAAGTCTCTAAGAGGTATAAGAACATTGAAAATAGATTTATAAAAAAGGAGGGAAGTTAACAGGCTTGGGAGGGTGACAAAAGTGCATGGATATGAGACTAATCAGAATGCATAGCCTACATCTAAGAAATTGACCATCACACCTGGGCAGAACTAATCAGCCTTAGTGGGTATTAAAAATGAAAACAAAGTAGGGAGGAAAATGAAAGATATTTTGACAGGGGTGGCAGGAGCTGGATAGAGGAAATGGGTATGGATATGACCAAGATACACTGTGCGTGTGCGTGTGTAAAAAAAAGAAAAAGAAAAAGAAAAAATGAAATTTTTCCTATTACAATAAAAGAAATAAACTTCAAACAAATTAAACAAAAATAATTTATTTGAGTAGATCATGATTCATAAATGACTCAGGGAGCAGATTCATAATAACTTAGACAGTTCTACCCAAAGTGAAAAAAAGCAGTATGACTGATGAGGTTCAGAGGAAACTAAAGGAGGGAAGGATATATGAATAATACATATTCACATATACATGCATGTATCTTATAAGTTAATAATTGAAACTAATAAAAATAACTAAAGAGAGCTGAACTTCTAAAATCAAGTTGAAAAGATGTAAAAATTTGTTACAGAAACAAAAATATATGGTGTGTTTATCTTCATATTAAGAAATATTTGGTAAAGTCTTAAGTGTATTTTTAATAATTATTGTTGGTTTAAGCAGGGGAAAAAGAAGTTACTCAAATTTTAGCAAACAGCTTCTTATGTTGCTGGAAAAGCATAAACCAGTGCTAAAAGGGGGCATGTGCCCACCTAGACCAGGTCTGCTTATTTAACAGTTGAGGCATGAGCGTTCTTGGAACCACTGCTTCAGAAACTGGCTTAGCCATCATTCTCTGGAGCTGTTTTTGTTGTTGTTACTTTTGAGATTACGATTACAACATTTCTCCTTTTTCATGTTGCCCTTTAAACCCTTCTGTATACTCCTCCATGCTCTCCTTCAAATTCATGAAACCATTTTTCACTAGTTGTTACTGTGTTTATATGTGAATGTATATATATATATATATATATATATGTATGTATGTATACATATATATGTATGTATGTATGTGTGTGTGTGTGTGTGTGTATACTCCTAGATAGAACATGTTCAGTCTGTATAATATTATTTGTATGTATGTTTTCAGGACTGACAAACTGGTATGGTCTTCCCTGAAAGGGGGGTTTCTCCTGCTCCATTCTCAGCATTCCCTAGTTGCCTACAGTTTATTTTTGTAGGTCTGAGGCCTTGTGAGCTTTTCTCCCATTCAATTTGGCATGTTTATTGGTGCCCTCTTTGTTCAGCTCACCTTTGGACAGTCATGTTAGTGAGACAATGTGAGTGTAGCTTTTGATATAACTTCTTTTAGAAATTTTCACATAGCTGGATGTGACGGTGCACACCTTTAATTATAACATTGGTGAGGCAGAAGTAGTCAGGTCTGTGATTTCAAGGTAGGCTAGTCTATGTAGAGAGTGCTGGTCTAAGCTACATAGGAAGTCTCTTTCTCAGCATCACCTCTCCCCCCAAAAGAAATAAATCTCCATATAATTTTCTTTTTTTACATCACTGACTTTTGTTTGTCTGTATTTGATTTTTTTTAGCCATGGCATTTTCAACTTGAAGTCTAAAAACCTCGTAATGAAACTATTTGGATAAAACCTAGTATACTGAGACAGGATAAGGGCCCTGTGATCTCAGACTGTGCTTGTGACCCTCCGTTTCCCCTTGACAATGTAAAGTTTAGATGGAGCATGAGAAGTGCCTATTTGGGTCCCAGTTTTGCAGGTGAAACTGTATTATAAATTAACGTATCTGAAACAGTATAGCTTTTTTTTTTTAAAATCAGGCACACTTGTTCTTCTTGTTCAATACTTTGCTGCTTGTTTTTCAGCCATCACACTCTATAAGAAAAGATGCACTTCACGGTCTTTTCACAAATTTAGCTCCAGCAAAATTTGACATTGACAAGCCCATGATGTATTCTCAATTTCTGGTTGTTAATTCCCATTAGTAATGATGTCTCATGTTGGAGCAAAATTTGCCAGTAATAACTTCAGATATTTGTGTGCTATGCTTGTCAACTTGCTGAGATCTCTATGGAGTTTTACTTTTTTGTGCATTTTAAAACTGGGGAAATAATAATTAATTAAAAGATCTGATGCTGGGAGATATTCTGAAATGAACATAACTCAATCACCTGTACATCTTCACCATATATTTAAGAGTGAAAGTATATGAAAATCTGACAATGTAATCCATCATATAAACAAACTGAAAGAAAAGATCCACATGATCATCTCATTTGATGCTGAAAAAGCCTTTGACAAAATCCATCACCCCTTCATTATAAAGGTTCTGGAGAGACCAAGGATATAAGGAACATACCTAAATATAATAAAAGCACTATACAGCAAGCCTATGGCCAACATCAAATTAAATAGAGAGAAACTCAAAGCCATTCCACCAAAATCAGGAACAAAGCAAGGCTATCAATTCTTTCCATATCTATTCAATATAGTACTCGAGGTTGTAGCTAGAGCAATAAGGCAACAAAAGGAGATAAAATTGGAAATGAAGAAGTCAAAATTTTGCTATTTTCAGATGATATGATAGTATATGTAAGTGACCCCAAAAACTCTACCAGGGAACTCGAATAGCTAATAAACATCTTCAGTAATGTGGCTGGATATAAGATTAACTCAAGTAAAAAAAAACAGTAACCCTCTTATATATAAATGATAAATGGTCTGAGAAGGACTTCAGAGAATGATTATCCTTTACAATAGTCATAAATAATATAAAATATCTTGGGGGTAAGTCTAACCAAACAAGAGTATGAAATACACAAACCGTACAACCTGTATGACAAGAACTTTAAGTCTTTGAAGAAAGAAATTGGAGAAGATACCAGAAAATAGGAAGATCTTCCATGCTCATGGATCAGTAGGATTAACATAGTAAAAATGGCAATCTCACCAAAAACAATATACAGATTCAATGCAATCTCCATCAAAATTTCAATACAATTCTTCACAGACCTTGAAAGAGCAATACTGAACTTCATATGGAAAAAAAACCCAGGAAAACTGAAACAATCCTGTATAATAAAGGAACATCCTGAGGTATCATCATACCTGACTTCAAGCTCTACTATAAAGCTACAATAATAAAAACAGCTTGGTATTGCCATAAAAACAGATACATGGATCAATGGAATAGAATCAAAGACCCTGACATAAATCCACACACCTATGAACATCTGATTTTTGACAAAGAAGCCAAAATTATACAATGGAAAAAATAAAGCATTTTCAACAAATGATGCTGGCATAACTGGATGTTGGCATGTAGAAGAATGCAAATAGATCCATATCTATCACCCTGCACAAAACTCAAGTCCAAGTGGATCAAAGACCTCAACATAAATCCAGTTACACTGAACCTGATTGAAGAGAAAGTGGAAAGTAGCCTTGAAGGTACTGGCACAGGAGAGAACTCCCTGAATAGAACTATCATGGAAATGCAAAGCAAAACAACTCTGAGATACCATCTTACAGTCACCATTTTACAAACACATCTGACAGCCACTCTGTCAGAATGGCTATGATCAAAAACACTAATGACAACTCATGTTGGAGAGGATGTGGAGCAAGGGGAACACTCTTCCACTGCTGGTGGGAGTGCAAACATGTACAGCCTCTTTGGAAATCAGTATGGAGTCCTTTCAGAAAACTGGGAATCAATCTATCTCAAGACCCAGCTATACCAATCTTAGGCATACACCCAAAGGATGCTCAATCATACGACAAGGACACTTCCTCAACTATGTTCATAGCAGTGTTATTCATAATAGTCAGAACTTGGAAACAAACTAGATTTCCATCAACCAAAGAATGAATAAAGAAAATGTGTTACATTTACACAATGGAGTATTAGCTTAAAAAAAAAAGCTTTGAAAACTCAAATGAGAGAAAAATTAAGGTTGTTTTACTTCTGAATGGGTGTTAGATGTCTGAACAAGCCTCACCCTACGCTTTCCCTGTTCAGGCTTTCTAACATTGTCCATAATCTGAAAACAATACAAAGAAATTGTGAATGGAAAGAAAATGATTGAAGATTAAATTGGTTAATTTAACATCAGTACTACTTGAGAGGTATTCATGCTAAAGGATAAGCAATCTTGTTCAAATAGGTCAATATGACATTATTATCCTGTTTATGTACAGAGAAACATGTCTTCACATACTGAGTGAGGAAGACTTAAAAAAAAAAAAACCTATGGAGATTATGGCTTGTCTTCAGTCTGACACAATAAATTCATGCTGACAAAGCTCCAGAGTTCTGCAGGGATGTAAAACAAAGCAAGTGGGGAGGGTGAAGTTTATGAGATATAGGAAACTTGGAATGCTAAACAATTTCAAACATTCAGGTCCTATGTTGATCAGCCATCCTCTCCCTCCATGCATTGAGATTTCCTGTTGGTTTTAAATTAACGCAATTTCTGTCTTATCATTTCATTGTGCTACATTTTGTTAGAAAAATAACTATGTGATCAGACAAGAAATGGTGCAGAGTCCTTTCAGAGAATTAAAATGTTAGAAGTAAAGATGCTTAATTGTATCTTGGCTACACGGGCAATTGACTCTGTGTAAACAGACACTGTGGTCTCAAATGCTGATTATTACCTCAACTGCACTTTCTTTGTTCCTTTCATGAGAAATTTACTCCAGAGAGTATTTATTTTGATTATGGAGAATAAAAGCTATATACTTCTTGAGAGTTGCATTTCTCTTTATATGTTCATAATTTATCACTTGGTCGGAGTGTCAGTCACTTGAGAATAGTACTATTATAAACCACTACCAATGAAGCAGTAATTCCTCCTTTGCACAGACACATAAACAAATCCTAGATGATTATACCATTGATTCAGTCTGAATGCCTGTAAAATTTTACAGAGAGAGCTGACACCTGTGTGACAGGCATCCTGTCATCACTGATCTGCTCTGTTGTCATAGGTCAATCTCATTGATAATTTGTTGACATTTTCTGTACTTCAACACAGAAGAAACACAATTAGATTTGAGCTTAAGCTGTCACCAGATATTAGAAAAGTTATTTTTTGAAATACTAAAATTAATGGTTTTGTTTTCTGTAGTGTTCCTAAATAAACCATGATTTCAACCCTTACTAATTAATTAATAACAACAGCACATATTATGATAAAAGATACATAAAATCATTATGAGGCAGTATTACTTGCTATATGAAATAAGTTTTGTAAAGATTAGTTGAAATCAGAAAAATAAATACCTTTGAGCTGAGCAGATTTTAATTTAACTTTTCATAAGTTGGAATAAGATAAAAAATACTTTGGAGAAGAAAAAGGAGAGAGGGGATTGTGTTAATTGAATTTTACAAAACAAATCCAGAAGTTCCCTGATCTTTACTTGTACATGATCCTGTTATTATCATACATTTAAAATGAGTTTGACGTGAAGCAACTTATCATCATGGTCCTTGAGAAAGAAGACAGTCTCCTATACAATTTGTATTGAAAGAGTTGGGGCTTGTGTCTTTTTATCAACTTAGGCTTTCTGATAAACCTCCTTGCTGAAAAGACCTTTTAAATGATATTGTTTCAAATTTTCTCCATTTAATGTGTTTTATTACTGTTAGTCACTGAGTTGAGAGAAAGCCTCACTGCACTTTAGCTGGAGAAATGCGGATAACACACATTGCAGTGAAATCAGTAAGGATATTTGATGAGATCCTCTGAATTTCTTTCTCTTTAAAGTATCCACTGTTTATAATTTTGAATGTAATTTACTGTATCAAGAAAACACTGAAACAGAGTTTTGCAGGATAGTCTTGCTGGCTTTGAGTCCACTAGCCTCCTGTCTGAGCCTTCCATGTTGGGATGAACAGAAGTCATTTTATTTTGAAGGATTGCTTTGATTAGGCAAATTCAATAATATTTCCAAGAATTTGAAATCATTCATGCACCTAGCATACACACATGCAAAATCATGCACTTGAACACACACACAATTCAGCATTGGTTGTCTTGGAGATAGTTCCCAAAAATACATTTTCATAAGAAGTTAGATGGAATCATTCTCTTTTTTATCTTACTTTTAAACTATTTTTTATTTAGTAATTTTGCCTAACAAGTTAAGGAAATTAAACACTCCACATTATAAAATTAGATTAAAATTTTATGAGGCAATGGGCATATCCTCGATCTGATGTTTGGAACAAGGTCTAAGATAAATGATAAACTTAACTGTTATAGACTAACTAAACCCAAATCGTTCTTTAAAATATGAATATGTTCCCCTATTTTTGTGTTTATGCTATTTTGTTATTATTTTTTGTCTTGTTCTTTGTACAACAGTCTTGGCTGTCCTGGAACTCACTTTGTAGACCAAGCTGGCCTCAAAGTCAGAGATCTGTCATGTTTATGTTTAAAGTCATTCAGTTACAATGACATTTTGATGAATGGATTCAGTTTTTCTACTTTACCTGTCACTTTAATTTGCACTTTAATTCTATTACTTATATTTAGTAAAAAGATAGTCTTCTTCTTTTTCTGGTTGAAAAATAAGAATAACCTTCCATACAAAACATGTTGCTTTTTGGTAGTCCTCTCTAGCATATGGACTAAAGGCAGAGCTATCTCCTCACACAATTGCACGGCAAGAAATGAGGACTGTGATGCAGGATATGATGCTCCTCCACTTTCAAGAGAGAACAAGAATGATTGCATTTGCAAGTCAATGAAGAGAGTGATGTGCAACTTTTGATACTAGGTTTTGCTCAGTGGTCATTTATTTGAAAAGAATAAACTTTTGGAACAGCAAAGCATTAAATTGGAAACTCAAAAAAACCGCCAAATGTATCTGTTAATAGCTTAAGTATCTATTAGAAGATAATGGGGAATTGTTTCTCTTACATTAGAAGACAAAAATGTCCATTCCTGAAAGAGAGAAAATAAAACACTCTAAGAATTTCTGTTTTGATGGTAATGAATCTTTTAGCTTTCCCGGCACTATCTTTAGTAATTTCTACATTTAGATTGAACTATGTTTAATACATATAAAATGACTGAACTGGTCACAAAAGCTTCATCTATTTTTTTCCCTAATCATGGGTGGAACAAGTTACTTCGTACTCTTATTTTCAGAAGAATTATAGTGCCGGGGAAAATGTTCTATCCCTGGTTGACAGGTAAAGGGAGAAGACAGATGTTTTTACCTCTAGCATTCAAAAGCTTCATATGAGATGTCTGTGAAAATGGATCTGTGCTCCATAATGTTGGTTCCCAGTATAAGTTTCAGCATATTAGAATCTTGTAAGGTTTCATTGGAAAATCTTCTGAATATATTTATTTTAAATTTTTGGCATATTTAAAAATATTATAAATGATGTTCTAAAACAAAAAAAAATCTTTCCTCTTACCTGGCCAATATCCTAAATTATTTATGCTTTCAAGGATGAAACAGTAGAAAACTTGTGTGGGACACCTTAATTTTCTTCATGTTTGCAAGGATTGTATGGTTCTTCAGCTTGCAGTCTGCTCACTTGAACTGAATTTGTTAAAGGATAAGCTGTACAAGTATACAAATAGAGGATGTTTAATAAATTTGAATGGGAAAGGGTTTACTTATGTTTCAGGAATATTGTAAATTTATGAAAATTAAAGACTTCTACATAAAGTACTATATGCTAAGCAAATTGAATGAAATATAGCAAATTTAAGAATCTACTCACTGTGTAAAATTTAAATATTCCTCATATCTAGCATATGAAAAAACTGTAAATCAATAATTAGGAGACAAAGAGTTAAGGAGAAATAATAGAAAGGATATAAATGGTCAACTTAAAAAGAAAATACTACTACTTATTGAAAATAATGCTTAAGTCTAAATACAGTGATATAACTTCCTATCTGCTTGACAAATAGCAAATAAACATAAAATACTTAATTTTAATACATAAGGATGGTATTGGGGTCTCATTAATAGCTAGATGGTACCAGCATAGAGATATTTTTGGACATAATTTTTTTATTTATTTATTATTTTTTATTTAAAATTTATAATTTTATTTATAATTATTATTTATAATTATTATTTAATTAATTAATTATTTAATTAATTAAATGTAAATTATATTACAACATAAGGACAAGCAACTAAACTAGTTATGTATCGCACATCCCCACAGAAATGCGCAAAGATATTTATTGAACAGTATTTATGACACAGGTTTTCCAATTGTTTTTGTGATACTCGATTGCTAAAGGGAACTCACAAGTTTCTTGCAGGAATTAGAACAGATGGATTATATAGTAAGAGAAATGTTACAGTTTTTGTTTGTGCTTGTTTTTATTGGGTCAGGTACTGACAAGAATGTGCCAAAACTGAGCCAGGTGGTGGTGGTGCATGCCTTTAATCCCAGCACTTGAGAGGCAGATCTCTATGAGTTAGAAGTCAGCCTGGTCTGTAAAGAGAGTTCCAGGACAGCTAGGACTGTTATACAGAGAGACACTGTCTCAAAAAAATTGAAAAAATAAAAAGGGGCAAAAATGAAACACTTAAACTGCTATTCAGAACGTGATGTAGTACAGCTGTCCTAAAGAGCAGTGTGGTAACTCCTTTAAAATGAAAACTAGAATGATTGTATGAAAGAGTAATTCCCCTACTGTGTATTTTATTCAAAGTATGTGAACTCAGCAGATTGAAGATATTGCATACATACGTATTATTTAAAGCATTATTCACAATAGCAAAGGAATTAAAATAACCTATCTCCACCCACTGATAAATTGTAGAAATGTGCATTTATACAATGTGGGGCTAGTATCATAAAAGAGAATGAAGTTCTGTTTGGTGTAATTTGGATTGGTGTAAAGGTTATTATGGTGAGTAAAAAAAGTCAGGACTCGAAAGACAAGCAATATATCTTATTTATGTGGGAAATGTGAAAAGAAGGTGAAGTAGAATGTAGGATGGTTACCTAAGACCGATTGTAGCAGGATGCAGAGAGGCCAATTGATGAGCACTAAGCTGAAGGAGATAGAAGTTCTGCTGTGAGTTTGGAAAATATATGTTTTATAGGTATCACTATGCACCAGAAAGTTCAAATATCTAGAAGTTAGGGCTGTGAAGTTGTTCACAACAAAGAGATGATAGATGTTTGAGCAAATGGAAATGTTTACCTTTATTTGAATATGGAGGAATGGAGGTTTTCCTCTAATCACACTAAAGGTCAAGAATTGATTACAAGAATTGATTCTCTTCCTTCACCATGTGGATGCTGGGAATTATATTCAGGTCATCAAATTTTGCAACAAGCAACTTTACCCACTCAGCCACTCCATGGCCCTCAAAACACCATATTATGTGGAATTTTGTATCTTATCATGTATGTGTGTATTTAATTAAAAGAAAATGCCACAATCACCCAGGAGTCTTGGACTGTAGCATGAATCTTAAAAGGGTCTTCTTAATAAAACAAACCTGAAGCCAGGTATTGGGGTGAATGCTGGAAGATCAGAGAAGCAGAACAAGCCACAGCTACCTCACCTTGCCAGTTCCTTAGCTGATCCTGTTTCCTCAGACTGGAAGCCTCAGAGTCCTCATCCAAATGAATCTCAGCTGAACTGTGCTGCTCGAAAGCCTGAATGCTTAACCAGCCTAGTTCCTGTTCCTCACACCTTATTTACCTTTCTGCTTCCTGCCATCACTTCCTGGGATTAAAGGCTCTTGTTACCATGCCTGCCTGTTTCTAGTGTGGCCTTGAACTCACAGAGATCCGGATGGAACTCTGCCTCCCAAGTGATAGGATTAAAGGCGTGTGTGCCACCATTTTCTGGCCTCTGTATCTAGTGGCTATTATGTTCTCTGACCCCAGATAAGTTTATTAGGGTTCACAATATTTTGGGGAACACAATATCACCACATTGGACTCCACCCTGGTACCTGAATCTGTGGACACAGATGACATCCCCCACCCCCAGACTTTTGGGTCTGCTGGGGCTACAGTCAACCAAAAGCCTGCCTGGTACCTCTCATGGGCACAGAAAAGAGGAAAGGCAAAAGTCCACGCCATCCTTATGGCCAGGGGGGGCAGTATTCAATCAAGTACCACCTATAGCTCAACTAAAATCCCTAGAGGTGGGTAACTGAGCATCACTGTAGTGAGAGAGTATAGGGTGGTGATATGGAGGAGAGGGCGAGGTAAACGGCTTGTGGGTTGGGGAAGAGAGGCAGATCTGCAGAGGTTAGGGAGGTGAGGAATGGCTGATGTGAATGGCCATCTGAGTCCTGGGCTATGACTAAGGACCAGGTCTTGATCTAGGGCCCTGGAGCAGCTGAGGTAGCCTGAGTTGATTTCTGTGGCTCCTGTCATCAGTTGGGGACCATGCAGGGGCCTGTGGTGGGACCACACTGGTAACTGAAGGCCGTGCTTTGGCAGGGGCTGTGCCAATCTGGATGACCTGCATAACCATCTGGGGCCATTATAACAACCTAGCTTGGGCTGCTGTCAAAGACCATGTCTAGTTCCGTGTTCCTGCAGCAGCTGGGGTCTGTGTAGATGTCCCTGACCCATGTTGCTGCCAGCGCCCACATAGATGCCAAGGGCTGCCCCACAACTTTCCAACCATGTTGGTGTCCTAGGGCTGTGCTTTTGCTGGTGCCAGGCCAATTTGGGTGGCCAGGGCTGTCAACTGGGGTCATTATATCCCTGGGACCAGGGCTTTGGCTGAGGGCCGTGTCTGGTTTTTTGCCCATGCTGTATTCAGTGTCCGAGTAGATGTCCAGGGCTCCTGTAGTCACTGAAGGTCATGTAGATGGCCCAGGTCTGGTTGGCCACCTCAGACCATGTCAGTATCCAAGATCATGTTGCTCCCTGGGCCATGCTGATCTGGGTGGCCAGTGTTGTCACCTAGAACAATGGAGACCTCCAGGCATGGGCTACTGCCTAGGACCATGTCTGGGTCTGTGGCCCTGCTGCAGAGGCCTGAGTCTATGGTGGTGTCCATGGCTCCAGTTGCCGAAGATGGCTCTCCAGATGCCCTGTGTCTGGCCAGCCACCTGGGACCATATTGATGCCCAGGGGCCATGCAGCTGTCGGGGCCATGCTGATCTCAGGGGAGAACCACACTTGGGAAAGATGGCCCCACCTTAGGTATGCACCTACCTCACTAGGGAAGCACACAAGAGCTGACCCTGTGGTCAGGGACACAGGTGAGCCAAGTGACCCTGAAGGTATGAGAGCTGGAGAACTGACACTCCCTCCCCACTCCTCACCCCCACGTTGGCATAGTTGAGAGAAAGATGCAGTCCCCAAACCTCACCCATTATCACCTGTGGCAGGTGAGAGAGCCGGCCATGGGGTCACAAGAGTGGGAGAGCTAGCCCTGACCCTCACCGCCTGCAGTGCGTGAGAAAGCAGTCTCTGCTGTCTCCTACCTGGGCAGCACACTAGAGCTGACCCTGTTGTCAGGGAAGCAGGAGATCCATCCCTGAGGGCAGGAGAGCAACAGAGCTGACCACACCCACCTCCAATCCCCCTGTGTTCCATTCAGTGGCATAGGTGAGGGAAAGATGCCCTTCCCTCTCTGCCCCTTGCTACCTGTGATAAGTGAGAGAGCTGGCCCCTAGGGTCAGAAGAGTGAGAGAACTAACCCTACCCCATAGCAGCTGCAGCACACAGGAGAAGGGGACCTGTACCCGGCCTGGGGAGCACACTAGAGCTGACCCTGTTGTCAAGGTCACAGGTGAGCCAACCCTGAGTCCATGAAAGCAGGGCAGCGGACCCTGCCCACTCTCTTATGACCTCTAGAACAATTGGGAGAGAGGGCCCTGTATCTTTCCTGGGCAAAAATAGTAGAGCTCTGCACTGGTGATATAGTGAGGGGAACCTTGATTAGAGGGCCCAAGAGCAGGAGAACTGGCCCCACTCCTTGCTGTGGGCTGCGTTGGGTGAGCTAGCCAAGGCAGTGCTGGAGAGCTCATATGGCTAGTGACAATGAGGGCAAGTTAGCAAGCTGACCAACCCACCTATCGCCCAGGCCCAGAACCAGGGCTATGAGTTGGCCCACCCCAAGATCCACTGAATCTATGAACTGTTGGACCACGTGAATGGATTGAATCTCCAGATCCAAAACAGCAGGATCTCCATGACACGGGGACACAACAGGATATACAAGAGAAGTAGAGAGAGCCCATTTTTAGTGGTGTAGCAGAAGCCAGAGGTTTTGAGCCAGAACGACTCATGGTAGTGAACACTTGCAAGTAAAGATAAACAGACTGAAGGAAGGGTAAACTGTGTGTTTCAATGGGCCACACTGCAGCTTCCAAGACAAGGTTCTCTTTTTCGTTTGCTTTTGGGTTTGTTTTTATTTTTGTTTTGTTTGGTTTTTGGTTTTTCTTTTAAATATGGTTTTATTTTGGGGAGAGATGGCAAGGGCAGAGGGCAGGTATTAGGGGACAGGGAGATAAGTGAGATGGGAATGCATGATGTGAAATCCACAAAGAATCAATAAAAATTAAAAAATAAAATGCCAAATCGGATTCTTCCATTAAAATGAAAGCTACATAAAAACAAGTGTAAAATTGAATACATGCTTGTTAAAATAAATATACTTTTTGTAATAATGCAGATAAATGAAGGATGTACAAAATTATCCCCAAGCTATACTATAATGGAGGATAATATGGGGCAATAAATGGAAATAGATTAGGTAAGACTGAATAGTAGATGAATGCTAATGGTCTGAAAAATGATAAATTTATATAGTCAAATTAAAAATCAATAATCATCATAAAGAAATAAGTGAACAAATGTCAAGGTCTCTTGTACAGTTTAACTTATAAATGTATGTTGATTTCCATGATTATTTTCCTGATGGTGTAATTTTACACATATAATTTTGCAGTAATAAGTGATCTTATAACACATTTTGCTATATTGAATAGCGTTTATTTTGGTCATACCTTATAACTTGCCAAATATGCCATATAGAAAAAAAATTCTATAATTAATGGTTTTAAATTTTAAGAAGGCATTGGAAGGTTATTTCATAAAGCCCCAGAGTTTTATGCAACTCCCTGGGTTTTGCAAGTGAAGGATTTTGTCTCTAGCATGTCAAAACTGCTATTCTGATTTCTAAGGGTATTCTCCAACTGAAACATTTTGAAATAGTTAAGCCACTTTGAACTGAAATCACCGTCCTGTAACCTGTTCTCCCTTTTGGCCCTTATACTTTTAAATAACTCTATTGGTAGCAAACAGATAATGTTAGAGAAAGAAATGGTTTCTACCATCACTGTTCTGTTTTTCTCTTAGTTTGGGAAAGACTTTAGCTTTTCTGCATTTCAAAAACCAAACACAACTTGACTTAATTCTTCACTCAGATTCTCATGACAGAGCTTAGATCATGGTTTATTGGTCAGAACTGAAGTTTTCTCTGATATATAGGATCTTGTTTGAGGCTCATGAGTCATTGGCCAAGTTAATCCCCATGCATTGAAGCTCCACTCTCCTTTAAATTCAACAGTCTTTAGCACATATCTTCATGAGCATAGAATATCTCTCTTTACACAGGACTCTGCACTAAAGAGGGGATCAAGGCTGTCACTGTCTTAAATTTCTTAGCAATTTGATCTTTAAATTTGCATGTCAAATTTAAAGTCTGTTTGGACAGCATTCTATGCTGTGGGATTTTGGCACAATAATTCATACCTGTTCCCTGTCCTTCTACTTATACCTCTTGGTATGCGTTCATTCTCCACACTGCACTCACACATCTCTTCAACTCTTGGGTCCTACCCATCTTGCTCCTTTACCTGAGTATCTAGAAATCACTGCTGTTCTGTACCCAGGTAGGATAAAAGTCCTAGTCATGTGAGAAAGCTACATCTTAAATTCTCTTTGCCAAGAAGGACATATTTATTTGAGAAGTTGGTGTTGAGATTGTGCCTATGTGCCTATGCTATCTCTGTAGCAAGAGCCAGATGTTTCTGTAGTAGAACACATGGCTTTTAAAGCTGGCATCCCAAGTCATCTGCATTCTGACAGACCTCAGCCTCTGAAAACTCTCAGTACAGGTACCTAGGACATTCTGCAGCAGAAGGTTAAGCACTCTTGTGATATGATTGTACTGTTAGCTGAGGACCATGTTCTTATTCAGGATGACTGAATTGAGTTCCCCAACCCATCCCCAGCTAGGATATTTTTCAACAAGGTAGAATCCTTCCTGAATTACCCTTCCACACAGGGAGTTTCCCAGGAGACTCTGGAAGTCTAGCTCAGCTTGCTTATGAGTATTCCTACTGTTTTTCAGTGAACAATGTGGTGCTGGGTCCAGACCTGCAATAACCTTTGGTTTTTCCAAACTTCATTGCTTTTCTGTCTTGCATTTGTCTTTTTTTTTAATTTTTTTTTTATTTTTTAGCTCTGTTAGAACACTCTTTAGTGATAAGTGTGAAAAACAGATTGTGAATTCTTTATGATTCTGTGCAAGTTTATGTCTAAGATCTGTAATATTTGTTTTTGAAAGATCTCTCTCTCTGGTGGGGGTAGGCTAGTATGTGTGTGTGTGTGTGTGTGTGTGTGTGTGTGTGTGTGTGTGTGTGTGTGTGTGCATAGAGGCTAGAACTGAAGTTCATAGAATTGGAATTAGTAGCAATTGTGAACTGTACAAAGTGGATGCTGAGAACTCATCTTAAAAGTTAATGAGCACACTTAACTATCGAGTCATATCTCCACCACTATGTATCTGAATTTAAAACCATTATATTTGAACCCCAGAGCCACATAAACAGGTAGAGAGCAAACAGATAAAACTGAAGGTGCAGAATATAAAAAATGATAGGCAATCATTTTTTATGGTGGCTCATGCTGTGCATCCCAGCATTTGGAGACCTAAGGTAGGAGAATAGCTAAGTCTGATGGTAGCCAGCCTTGGCTACATAGCTTCAGGACAGTCTGAGCTACTTAAGAACACCCTGTTTAAAAGAGTAAGATAAAATAAATTGTTTGAAAAACAACTAATTTTTTATGTTTATTTTTGTAGGATTCCATTATATTTAATGCAGACATGGGATCACTTACAATTTACATTTGGACACAAGCACGTAAAATAATGCACAGAGATTGTGTAAATCTCCTGTACCTCTGCATCAGAGAACTTGTAGTAGTCACAACTCAAGTGGCTGAGACGATATGCCTGTCTCACAAGAGTGCGTAGCCCCCTACATCAAGCTACTTGAGAATGTTGAACTTCTTCAAAGTTCTTTCTGTCAGATGGCATTGATGGAGAGCTGAGCTTGGCACTTCACTTTTGTGATTCACTTGCTTTCTTTCAACTATCACCCAGGACTGGCCAAAGCCAGCTGACTCGGTCTTCAGGGGGCACAGTCCCAAGACCTTTGCAGGCCCTCCTGTGAAACTGTTTTCCCAGTAGCTCTGTTTCCAGGGAAAAAAATTTGAATTTGCTCTCCCAGAGCTATCTCAGTGCCTTATGCATTAAGCGTGTTAGCTTGAAATGCATCACTCCCTCCACAGGTGGTAGTTCCTAATGGCTAGACAGGCCTGGGTAGATCATCCTGTACATACAGTCTCATTTTAGGGCCCAGGATACCCATTCTAACTGGCATTTTTTTTCTCAAGGAAATAAAAAGAAATATAGAAATTTGACTAATAAACCACAGGAGAATGGACAAAATGCAGGTATCGGTATGTAGATTGGAGTTCTTTGTTGGTTTTCACACAACAGGTTCCCTTTAAGCAGTCACAATTTATGATGGTTTTTCTACATCTTTTGATGTGCTCTGAAATTTATCTTTCCACTTCTCTTTAAATAATCAGTTATATACAGGCACTGTAATATGTCCCAACTCCTCTGCTTTTCAACCTAAGAAATAAAAATTTCTTTGTAGATATTGGCTTTACCTTACATGCAAAAGGTCTTGGCAGGACTATGGTTTAGTCTCCCATTAATGAATAGACATATGATTTGATTTAAATTAATTGCATGCTATTGAGACACATATTTAGAAGAGCATAAAAAATAATTTTTCTTTTCTTTTTTTTTTAAACAGTTTTTTTTTTTCCAGACTATCAGTTCCAGGTAGTATTCAGGTCATTTCATCAAGGCTCAGAGTCAGCTTTGCTGTGATCTTCCTTATCCATTTTAACCCAGTAAACTGCATCTTTTTATTCTTGGACACAATGTTATAAGAAAGTAGGAAGAATTATCTCCAGGTACTTTCAACTTACCTTGTTTTATCAACAGACATCTCTTCAAGTACAGTCACCAGGATTCTGCCTAATCACTGGTGGAATCAAAGCTGAGAAATATCTTCCTATGTCAGACTCAACTGTTAAAGACCAAATTGCAATAAGAAAGGTTAGGAGTCATGGAGAAATGAAGTGAGAAGAAGTTGACAGTACACAATGGCGCAGGTGTCAGGTTTAGCAAAGCTCTACGTATCTGAGGAGCCAAAGGCTTGGAGCTTACAATGTTCAGTTTTGTAATTTTGCTATTATTTTTCCTTCCATCTTGTATCTCTTACCATGCTGTTGACTTTATCTTATGTCAGAGCAGAAACAAATTTGTTTGACAACTAATAGCACCATATGTCATGTTTTTGCTTTCTCAGCACAGTTGACATTGTGTTTGCCTTTGCTCTGGAGTAAATCCCCAGAGGTTTTGATCTGTCTCTGAGGGGGTGATTGGCGCACCTGTGGAATTTATTCTTGCTAAGACATAAGATACTGTGATGCTGAGGCCTGAGTTACAGGCTCATTGCTGTGGATTGAAGGGTTGGGGACCAAGTAGAAAAATGGGGAATAAAATTCACAACTTTACCAGAGAAATTGTCATGGGGAACTATGTTTACTCAAAAGAACTCTTTAAGTACATTTTCCAGTTCAATTTTGTGAGCTTGGCTTTTAATTAGATTTAAAGAATTGAACTCTAGCTTCATTACATTCTCTCCACCGTGATCTGCATTCTCTGTATTTATTGTGTTTCTCGGTTTCAGCTGTTGTTGGTTTTCCTTATCTTTTGCTTATTGTTCATAATTATTGAAACAATGGTTCTGAGTGCATATAGCTTGGGGGTAGAAGAAAATTACTCTCAGCTCTGTCTCTTAATATTTACCACCCATATCCTTTCCACTATCTCAAGTAATGGCTTTTCCATTACAGCATGACTCATACTGTGTCCTCAACCACAGTGGCTTTGTTCTTATATTTCTTCTTTTTTTTTTTTTTTTTTTTTTTTTTAATTTTTATTTTGCAATACAATTCAGTTCTACATATCAGCCACAGATTCCCTTGTTCTCCCCCCTCCCGCCCCCCTCACCTTCCCCCCAGCCCGCCCCCCATTCCAATCTCCTCCAGGGCAAAGCCTTCCCCACAGACTGAGATCAACCTGGTGGACTCAGTCCAGGTAGGTCCAGTCCCCTCCTCCCATGCTGAGCCAAGGTGAAGACAGTTCTGATTATAATACATTCTTCAACTGTACTCCTGGCACTGTTTAAAATCTGTCTCAGTTTAAAGTGATGGGAAGCCAAATAAGCTTGTTTCCACAGAGGAGAGTTGGTGAGGAATGGTGTTAGTTAGAGCATATCAAATGAAGGAGAAGCAGATCAAATGTGGGAGCTCCCACAGGGCCAGGATGCATAGGCTCAGGCTGGGATCTCGATGCAAGCTGGAGCTGCAGATCACTTGCAGGGCTGTGGAAACTAGAATTGCTATGAAAGAAGTGGCTGTGAGGGAAGGGTGTTGGGGATAAACAAGGTAAAGAAAGTAGCTGAACAAAGATAGATTTTCTCTATGAGGTAGGATTGATTTTTTTTTTAATTAAAAAATAACTACTAAAAGAAGTGAGAGTCAAACTACTTCCAAAAGGGAGTTAAATATTGGACTATTGAGATCTGGTAGAGCACTGCGTTCATCTCTTGAAAAGGCCAGTCAATGGGTTTCCTGAAGTCCCTTTAAAGAGGAGAACAGTACCTTCTCTCTTTATCTACTGCTTAGTGTCAACCCCTCCCCTGAAAAACAGGTCTCAAAAAGTCACTAGAAAACAAAATGACATGAGGTCATGATCTTAGCAATGATCTAAGGCAAAGTGAGAGAAAGAGAAGAATGTGTGAGAAGTGGAATGAGAGGGTAGAAGGTTATAAAAATCTCATTGTGCAAGGGAGGCTTTGTAGATTATGTGGAAGATTTTGAATTTTAGTGTATGTAAAATAGAAGGACTTCCTCCATCACTATGACATAACCTGACTTATATTATAAATACTCATTCCTGTTATGATGTAGTTTATTTAAGAAGGACAGCAAGAAGTTCACTCTAATCTCAAAGAATAGCATGATCTAATCATTAAATGGTGACAAAAGTGTGAGGGTTATGACAGTAGGAATAAATTGTAGTTTAGTGTTAGCAGTACTTGGGGGGGTTGGGTGTGGAGCTCAAGATTTATCACCAAACATAAGTCTCAACGATAACAACAAAATGCTAAATTGTGTCAGCAAAATAAAGGGATAAGTTAGACACACAGATTATTCAAGAGAGAATAAAAGGGAAGTGAATGGAATGGTAGTGGAAACATCTATTATAAAGGGTAGTGAAGGTAGGAGGCCTGAAGTAGTGACACAAGATGAAAGAAGGTCTTTTGACTTCTTGTTTGTTCAAGAGACTCCAGAAAATTTTCAGGATGTTGCTATTGCCCTAGGTTGCTTGCTCCACTGAAGTGGAAGGTAAGTTCTAATTGCTAAAGACACTATTCTCTTCATACACAAAGCCCAGAGGTACCTAAGCTGGAACTCACTCAAAAGTCTCCTCCTTGACAATTATCTTTCTTGCATCATGCAAGCTTCCAAAGCAGGGAAACAACCTTACACAGCTATAATGCTATGAACTACAACAATGATCAAGAAGGCAGGTTAGACATAAGGGTTCAATAGTAGCACACATAACTTGACAGTAAGTGACACCTCCCTAACTGGATTTAAAACTCATTCAACAAGGGGTATATGATGCCTGATGCCTACTGTCCAAGGCTAGTTAGTGAAGTCATGGATCTTGCAAGAAAACCTACAGCTGCCATTTTACCAAGTCAGCATAATCTCTAACTGCATTCTAAATATTCATTCTGATACCTGTAGATAAATATGTTCTCATTTCTCATCAAGGAAACTTCTATTTCCAATATATGAAGACATTCACAGAAAACTTCTACCAATTAAAATGCATAATTGTGGAGAAGAGTCCCAATTAATATATCTACAACATAGCACCTACTCCTAAGACTCAGGGATTATATCAAAAGGGTAGGAAAAAAGTAAGATGCAGGGAAACAGAAAGTTTTCTGTGAGAATGTGTCTCCTAATGATGTCTAAAGCTACACCTATAAAGTTTCATCAACATATGTGCCTAAATGTGAGCTACAAAGTGATAACAACATTAGACATGCTTGCATGTATGGAAGAAAGTTCTTGAGACTTTAATCATACACAACATACTACAGTCTACTAAGGAATGCTGAGAAAAGGCAAATAGTCTTCCTCATTGAAGAATACACCAATTGCCTTTTCAATACAAAATGATCAACCTTTAAAACATACACACAAGTAAAATGGTATAGACTCTGAAGTTTGTGTTTATGTATTTAGAAATACAGAAACACACACATATACACTATAAATAAATGTATGTATAAATCTATACTGATGATTAATGAGAAAAAGGCCTCAATTTGAAATAGAGCAAGGAATATTGTATAAAAGAGCTTGGGGAGAAGAAAAGGAAGAGGGGAATCATATAATTATATCATAATTTCAAAAAAAACAAAAAACACAGCTAAAAGAAGAGATTTATGAGGGATTCTATCTGAGAACAAGTAGCTAATATTAAAACAATAGAGCATCATTCAGGAGCTTCAGATCACAGGAAGGAAGTCAACACACACAGAGATGGAGAAAAGCAGTATGTCATTTAGTGAGCCAAATGGAGTTTATTTTGGATTCTTCTTTTTCCTTAAAAAAATAAATATTTTTATCAAGTGAGTTGAAAAAGTTCTGAGAAAGAGTAGAAGGAATGGAGGATTTTTCCTAATTTTAGGCTAATCCAGTAAATAGATGTGAAACAATAATACATAGAGACACGAGGTAAGATTTTCAAGAAACATAGAGATGCACTTAGTCATTGCCTTCTGAAAAATACAATGTAAACACAAGCTTTAATAACAACTGCCAGCCTTCAGTTGGCAACAACACCAACTAGAGAATAAAGATTAAAAGTAAACCGATAGCCAATGTATTATTGGCAAAAATATTCAAAATCTCCAAAGAAAGAGTTGTTGTTTCAATAACTATGCTGATAATAATGGATACTCATGGCCAGAAGAATTAAACTCCACTTTACTGCCAGCAAATTATAAAATTAACAAATTTGGCAGGTCACCCTAGAGAAGTCCTTAAAAGAATTCAAAGCCACTGTGAAGTAAAGAGAGGTGTCAGCAAGATGAACTAAGGAACCTAAAGAATGGGAGAAAAATTCCAGTGTAAGTAACTGTGTATCTAGAAATCTAAAATTATATCTAGGATAAACTTTGTACCTATAATAATGTATTTATTATTGAGAAATGCATAGATCAATACAATATATATTGATCATACCCACTCCCATTCTCCTTCTAATTCCTTCTGCCCCTCATCATTATCTATTACCAGCTTCATATCTTTTTATACACACACACACACACACACACACACAAACACATACACATTTATATATGTATGTGTGATGTTGTTTGTATATGTGTGTACATATGAATGCATATACATATATAAAACATCATAAACATACAAATATAAGAAACCAAAAAGATATACATTTATACACACAAACATAAACATAAACATACACACTCATAAATATACACATGTACACGCATAAATGTACCCATATGTAAATATATGTATGTATACACACAAACACAAAGATATACATTTACACATACACAAAACATACATAAACCTATGTATCAATGAATACACACACAAATATACAGATGTACATATACATACACATGAACAACAACATAAATATACTCATAGGTACACATTAATATACATATTTTAAAAACCAGAAGAATACACACTCATAAATATACACATACATAAACACAAAAATATATACATATAAACAGAAAGAGAAACACACATAGGTATACACATAAGCACACAAACATTAATGTATGTACTCATCAGCATACACATTGCACACATACACATGTGTACACACAAACATAAACATACAAATTCATCAGCATGCACATTCAAATATGCAATCATAACCCACATAAACACACATGTATACATATACATATGAACCTATAGAGATTATGAAAATATACATATATACACATTAATATATACATGTATCCAAGATTGTTTTAGATATACTGGGTTTTTCTGTGTTTCCATGTGAAGCTGAAAATTGTCCTTTCAAGATTGCTGAAAAATTATGTTGGAATTTTGATGGGGTTGCATTGCATCTATAGACTGCTTCTGTAGGGCTGCCATTTTTACTATGTAAATCCTACCAGTAGATGAGCATGGGGGAATCTTTCTATCTTCTGATATCTTCTTCAATTTTTTTCTTTAGTGTGTGAATTTTTTTTTTTTACCATACAATTCTTTTAGTTGCTTGGTTAGAGTTACCCAAAGCCATTTTATGTTGTTTGAGGCTATTTTAAAAAATTTTGTTTCCCTGTTGTTAACTGTTTTTTATTATCTACAGGACTGCCCCTTAAGGAACCAATGTCCTAGACAGAGATCCCAACTCAGCTGCTAGCAGTAGTGGTTCAGCTGCAAGGGCTGCAGCCTGAGGGTTCTCTGTTCCCTCAGGCACTGACTCTTTCAAAGCTATAAGGGAACTTATCTAAATCTAAAGAGCTCATGATTCAACGGTTTAAGTGGAATTCTACCTGCTCAGAGAGGCTGAATAGCTAGTGTCTAACCTTCTCCCTTTGCTGGCGTCTTCCAAAAAACCCAGCTACTTCTCTCAGCCCTCACTCTAAAAACCCTCCCACACATGGTCCCTCCTTACCACTTCCTGTCAGCTACTTGCTGACTCAGCCTCCTGCTCCAGGTTAACTTTATTTAATCAAACACATCTTTGAATTGTTAACAAAAGCAGTAGGAAAAAAATGCAGCACACTTTAAAATAATATTCCCCAACATTTCCCTGATTTCTTTCTCAGCCCCTTTGTCCCTTGTATGTAGGGAAGCTACTAGATTTTGTTAATCAATTTTGCATGTAGCTACTGTACTGAAAATGTTCGTCAGTAATAGGGATTAATTGGTGAAATTTTTAGTGTCACTTATATATATTATCACGTCATCTGCAAATGATGCTTTGACTTGACTTCAATTACTGTATTGAATAAGTCTGGAGAACTGAAATCTGAAATCATGTTTTTCACAGGTCCATCTGTTTTGAAGGCTTCTGATAATTTTTATTCATCCTTAGTTTAGAGATTCATCAGTTCAGTGTCTGTTTCTGTTTTTATTTGACATAATCCTTGTGCACTTCTGAGTATATGGCTTTCTTTTAAAAATATTGGCCTTTGGCTTAGGATACTCTGTAATCTATTTTGTCCTCTTTCAAGTTTTAAATAGTTATAGTTTGCAAATACCTTATTTCTAGATCAATTCATATGTGATGGTGAACTGGTATGTGGCCACAAATTTGGAGAGGCTAGGGGAGAAAGTACTTAATGCAATATAGAGATGAGAATGAGCATAGAGTAGAACTCGAAGGAATGATAAGCTTAATCAACAGAGTGCCTGCAAATAAAGAGAGTAACTGAAGTACTACGGAACAAAGGACACTTGGGTGGTAATAGTGCCAAAAGCTAGTAGAAGTCTGTCACTAAGGTTCACGGAAGGTTTTGCTAGCTCCTAGCTCCAATCTCGTGTCTGTGCTTCTTGGTTACATGTGACCAGCATTGACCTCACACCTGTTGATCTGGAACTTCTTCTGTTACTATTTTTCCCCATTGTTTCATGCTTTATAAAATTCCTTTGAGCGTGTGAGACAAATTAAACATTTTCTTTATTTGTTTCTGTTAGAGTGATGTGAAAAGTAATTCATAAAACTCACAAAGCCCAGTCACCTTCTAATCCATGACCGTCCTATCCTCACATTTAGATGTTATTATTATTTTCTGAAGATAACTAAGAAGCAGATAGCAGGCACTCGTCTTTGGAAGCAGTCCCCAACACTAAGGTTTACATGTTACATGAATATTTGCAAATACAACACATTTGTTTGGCCAACTGCCAAAGCTCAACAAAATACACCAACATCCCAAATGATCCCATTCCTAATCTCATTCAGTAATTATCTACTCCCCACCCAACACCCACTTTCCAGCTTCTAGGAGATTTTTTTTTGTTTCAATAAAAAGAATTACATTACCAGTTTTCTTTAGTAATAGTAAGTTACTTTGAACTAAATCAGAGTAATATTATTACTTTCATTAGATTTTGATATAACATTAACTTTCTCACTATAGTTCACACAAATGTCTACCTATCTTTAAACAATACTTACATTATTTTCTAAATTCAGAATGATAAGAATATTTTCAGCAATAACTAAGAAGTAAGTGAAAGCAAAGAAGAGTTTCACTTGTGGTTCCTTTAAAAATACGTGCTACTGTTCTGAAAGGTGAACAGTGATAAAACTGATAGTTTATGAGGGAAAACTTGAGTATTAGAAAAAAGCTTTGACATTGCAAAATTGTAGTAAACCACAAACCCAGGGCTATCACTATTATCCATTTACTCACGATGCACATATATTTTTAAATAAGTATATTTGCCATTGTTCCTGACTGTAGTTACACCTCGAATGCCTCATATTCTCACATTTGAACATACTAATTGAATGGATTCTGCCACTAAAGAACCTAGAACTCTGACACTGAAATATTATTTGTCCCCAAAAATAAAAAAATGAGAAGTTACTTTTATACATGTGTAGGCTTCTTTGTAAACTATTTTGGAATGTGTGTGCTCAAATAGCCAAAATATGAAACCTTATCTCTTCTAATAGGGAAAAACTGATGTAATCTGATTAAAATCTAAATAATTTACAAGAAAATATCATTTTCTGATGTGTATCATATCTATTAAGCACTGACTCTCAGTATTTTTCAGTAGCAGTAAAACATGTGATGCCACTTATAGTTACAGGACATGAAGTTTCAGTATTCTGATTTTGTTCAGTTAATGTCTACTACATTCACACTATGTAGTGGAGTCTATTCAAGGTGTTGGGGTGCACCAGTGTTTACAACAATCATTCAGCCCCTTCCTGATCCTATATAGGAAAGCAAATCCACCAGATACTATAGTAACTAGATTTTCCTCAGGATTATGCCAGAGCAAGAGGCAAAAACTTAGATATTTTAATATAAGAAGATTCTAAAATATGTATTGTTTGACAATAAATGCACAATTTACATGTATTTATCTCTAGGACAATCACAAAGAGTCATAAACTTAAACAACTGTATTTTCCATGACTATAATTGAAAATTCTGGTTTTCCCAACTTCTATACCAAGTACAAAATATTGAATTGGATCTGTCTGCTATTAGTAATTCCATAGCTGTTATCCACTTTGTAAAAGGATAAAACAGCATAAACCCAAGGGTGAATATTGGCAGCTTGTGCTAAAGTCAGTAGGCAGAGCCTGCCTTTCAAAGCACAGCGTTCAAAGGTTTGCATTATAGATCCCATTCATTTGATAGTACTCTCATTATGCAATTATTCCATTGTAATATGAGCATGAAAGTGTCCTTCAAGTAGAATTAATTAACATGCATAATTTTACTGAAACCACAGGACTTTGGACTTCAATAATTATTTCATTTTCCATGAGTTAAATGCTGCTCAAGCTAAAAGGAAAATTCAGTAGAATTTGATAAAATAGCTCACTCTTGTCTAAAATATTTTATATTTATTTAATTACTGTACATGAATATGTGTGTACACACGTGTAGTATTATAGGAGATGTGGAGTATTATAGGAATCAGAGGACAACTTTCCAGATCCTTCCACCTGTGGGTTCTGGGGCTCAAGCTCAGGTTATCAGATTTGTCAGCAAGTGACCTTCCCACTGAGCCTTCTCACCACAGCCCTGCAGGGTTTAATGACATAAATATAAAATTACAGGTTTCAGAAAAAAACCTGCAAATCTATATTATAACTTAATGTTTCCTGTTTATAAATTATATGCTCTATAAAGATAAAATGTATTCTCCATTTTGAATATATTGTCTTTTGTAATAGCAGTAGTAATTAATTTTTTGAATCAAGGTCTCATTCTGCATGTCAGGCTGACATAGAATTTACTATATATTCTGTTCTGCACTTGAATTCATGGCAATCATCCTACAACAACCTTATAAATTCTAGGATTAGAGGAAAGCATCCCTAATCTCAAAATATTCTTTGTCATGTTTTATTATATTTGCTTTGATTAACTTTTTGTTTATTTATTTATTTCTCTTTTTAGAACTGTGGAGCAAACTCAAGTCTTGTTTTTGCCAGGCAAGAGTTCTACCACTGAGCTAAATCCCTTTAAGAATTCTCCTTTCTTAAACTTTTATTTTTTTCATGAGGGTACTGCTCCTTGCTTATAGGGCTCCCTCTTATCTTTTCTTAAAAATATGTTTTTTTAAATTTCTTGATATTAAGTTATAATTGCATCATTTTTTTCTTCCCTTTCCCTTCTCTAACTGCTCCCATGTACCCTCTTGGTGTCCCTCAAATTCATGGCCTCTATTAATGTAATTGTGTATATATATATATATATATATATATATATATTCTCCTAAACATGTAAATACAACCTTCACTATATAAAATGACCTATACCAGTTGGTTATTCCACACCAAGTGGTCAGTCCTGAAATCATATACACTACAAGCAGCTTTATACTTCCTTTAATTTTATTCTTTTACTCAGATACCTATCCCTGACACCCCAGATGAAATATTATGAGACATCTACTGCTATCAGTACTTGTTCCATAGCACTTCATATTTCTTTTATCTTATTTTCACTATAATTATGTTTCTATTCACTCAGTGCTTGGCCTATGACTTTAAGCTTGTTGGGATCATATATTGACCAAACTTTTATTTATCAGTATCTATTTAACAACTATGCCAGTCCTGATACCTAATAATTTCTCAATGCTTTTACTGAATAATAGAACTGAATAAAATATATTAAAGGCATTATTATTATTTATCTGAAAATCTGTTAGTTCTGTTATAATGTTAATTTGATATATTGTGTTAAGATAGCATAGTATTTTTACCTAAAAAATAATCAAACACACATTTGATTATGTATGAACATAGTTCAATCTTTTGTAGAGAAAGTCATTACTGACTTTTTTAGGCATCATGCTGTCTACCCACCACTCATTTCCAGCTTCTCTGTAGTCACAATCCTGTGTTTGCTTAATGTAAGTGTATAAGTGTTTGGGGGAAAGATCAGCCCACGCTTTTGCCCATCTTGTTTAGATGGGTAGCCTTCTTGGTTTTATACCATAGATATTCCAGTTTCCTTTTCTAGGAATGTTTTCTACTATTGGCCAATAAAACACACAGCAAATTCTTTCCATCTTTCCTCTCCCCCACCCCTCCCCAAGTTTGAGGATGGATGCACAAAAACTAGTTTACTCTCTTCCACAAGTAATTCTTGTACCTTCATCTGAATTACAGCAATGTCTGTGACTGGATGAAGTCACAGTGAAGCAAAAGCAGCCAACGATTCACTGTGGAATGAAAAGATGAATGCAGGTCATTGGTATTACCTTCGGGTTTTTGAATTAACCAACTCTGAAGAAAACTGAATCTCCAGTATCTGTTAAGTAGAAACCAGATTGGAAGAATTTTCTTTTAACTTTGGTTAAAAACTTTGCAATACAGTTTTAGAACAATAATATCTGACTTTACACAGTAGATACTGTTATTTCAAGACAACAGTATTTGATCTGTATAATTATTATCCATCCCACCTCCATAACCAGTAAAAAGAATTGATTGTACATTAGTAAGGGATGAAACAGAGGAGCTCAGTCAGATGGGATAAAAGAATTCGTGCTATTATCTGCTGTTTTCCCATTAAAATCTTCATCATAAATTATTTTACGCCAAGCAGCTTAATAGCTACACCCACAGCTGGAGCTGAAAACCATCATCTAACACTGTGGGAGTCACAATGTGTTGTAATATGAAACTTATGAACTATTTCCTTTAAAAGTGACTTAGATGAAATACCGATGCATTAATAAGTAATATTGTCAATAATTAGCTTTCATACTTGTTTGCCACTGGATGCTTGCTTCATTTGCGTGGCACATGGGATTCAAATAAGTGATCATATCCATGTATGTTTTCCCTAGCTTTATGACTGTCTGTGTGATATCATATCTCAGTTGTGCTACAAACCATTGGTAACAGTCACAGGTGATTTACACAGTTTTATATATGTGTGTGATGTCATTTTAATGTATTTATTTGTAACTTACATGATACTTTTAAGATGTATAGGAAATAATTAATGCTATTTTATTCTAAGGGATGAGCTGGTTCTCCTGTGGCTCTCAGATACTAGGCTGTGAAGCCAGGTAGTCTGAATATATTTGTATCACTGTATCGGCTCTTTCTTGTTACATAGAGTAATACAAAAATAGTAGTAAAGTGATTAATATTTTAAGTATTTTCATTCTATTAGAGATGCGTGCAATTGGTCTATCATTTGAAAAAAAAGTATTTTGCTTATGTAGAATAAAATATTTTTTCAAATCTCTAGTGCAGAAATATTATCCATCTTTTTAAGGAGATGAATATTTGTTTTAATATTGATTTCAAAATAAAGTAATTACTTCTTTAGACCCATAGAGAATTTTTTATTTTAAGAAGCAGATATAAATATCAAACTAGTTTCTGTTTCTGAAGTTGTGATCATCATCATTTCAATCTGTGAAAATGAGTTTTGAATTAAATTGTCACTCTGATTAATTTGGTTTCCTTTACAGTTGTTTGTTTTTTTTTTTTGTTTTTTTTTTTGGTTTTTTGAGACAGGGTTTCTCTGTGTAGTAGCTTTGCGCCTTTCCTGGAACTCACTTGGTAGCCCAGACTGGCCTCGAACTCACAGAGATCCGCCTGTCTCTGCCTCCTGAGTGCTGGGATTAAAGGCGTGCGCCACCACCGCCCGGCTTCCTTTACAGTTGTACCAGTAACTTACTACCAGTTTATTTAATAAATATGCCAACAAATTAACTATACACTCAGTAGACTTCAAAGGAAAATATGAATGAAGAGATGGCTCAGCGGTTAAGACCACTGACTGATGTTCCAGAGGACCTGGGTTCAACTGTCAGACCGTCTGGTGTCTGATCACAGAAAAGAAAGAAAAATATGTGTGGTTAATTTTTTTCCAAAAGGAAATTTTATTCAACATTTTCAAAAAATATTCCAAGAAAGAAGAGTGAAGATGAGATTTTTTTAAGCTAAAGAAATTAAGGAGCCACACGGGGAGAGTGACAAATTGCTAAGTACTGGATAAAAGTAAATAGTAAGCTGTTTGTTTTTTGTTTTTTTTGTTTTTGTTTTTTGTTTTTTTTTTGGAGGTCTTGTGTACCTACAAAAATTTTCTTTTTCTTTTTATCTCTTTTTCTTCATCTTTATTCTGGTTGCTAAATATGACTGGGCATAGTAAGAGAAAATCACAAGTTTTGGATCTCCATGAACTCCGATGGAATATAAGTGAAGGTAAAGAAAAATCAGAGTTCATGAGCATGAAAAGCCAAGTCAGCAAATGGGCACTTGCTCAGAGATCCAGAAAGTCCAGACAAGGTTATTATCCTACATGGACCATCAAGAGAAGTCAGCAGCCAATGCACAAGCAAGAATTTCAGTAGAGCTGGGCGGTGGTGGTGGTGGTGGTGGTGGTGGTGGTGGTGGTGGTGGTGGTGGTGGTGGTGGTGCACGCCTTTAATCCCAGCACTCGGAAGGCAGAGGCAGGCAGATCTCTGTGAGTTCGAGGCCAGCCAGTGAGTTCCAGGAAAGGCATCAAAGCTACACAGACAAACCCTGTCTCAAAAAAACAGAAAAACAAAACAAAACAAAAAAAGAATTTCAGTAGAGAGGTAGCTCATGGAAGGAAAGTTGATTCTTGTTTCTTATCCCTCCTTGGATCCAGTCCTGCTCATCTCATTCTTCTGAGACTGCCCCCCCCAACTCTTCTTTTTCACTTTGTGTCTGCAGTTTCTTCATTCTGTGCTTTGATTTGTCATAGTTCTCCATGTTTTTAGTCTCATCCCTCAGTACTCCATCCCCTGAAAAATCTATTATTATACTTTCAATTATCCTCATAATAATAATTATGACAAAATTATCCGTGTTGATTCATGATTCCTTGTTTTCTATCATTAAATGTGTACAAAGCTTTTCCACTTAGACACACTATTGCAATTCCAGCTTCCACAGCGTTTCTCCAGGCATGCTTTTTACATGGTACCATTATTATTACTCATATTTTGTTCCTCCTCAACTTGTGCTAGGGCTATTTTAATGCATTCCCATCTGGTAATGCTCCATTAAATCTGTTGCATCTCAAATTCAACTTTTGCTTAAAGAGAGCCAAAATTCCCTTTTTATTATACTATTCTTCTGATTTGAAAGTTAAAAAATATGAATTTTCTATTATAATAGTTTCATTTTTTGTATAAGAAATGCTTTTTTTTTCATTTAATTATTTATTTTACATTCGGACTGCAGTCTCTCCTCCCTCCTCTCCTCTTACTCCCTCTCTCACCTCCCCTCTACATCCCCTCAATCCACCCCTCCTCCCTATTGGGTCAGAAAGGGGCAGGCCTCCTATGGGAATAGCTTTGATCACATTGGTACAGGAGACAACTTCCTAAAATCCACACTTAATAATGGAACGTCATGAACCTGAAAAGTGTCTGAAAGGCAAAGGACAATGTCAATAAGACAAAATAGCAGCCTACAAAATGGGAAAAGATCTTCACCAACCCCCACATCTGACAGACGGCTGATCTCTAAAATATATAAAGAATTCAAGAAACTAGACATCAATAAACAAATAATCCTGTTAAAAATTGGGGTATCGACCTAAACAGAGAATTCTGAACAGAAGAATCTCAAATGACAGAGAAACACTTAAAGAATTGTCCATCATCCTTAGCCACCAAGGAAATGCAAATCAAAGTGACTCTGAGATTTCATCTTACACATGTCATAGTGGCTGGGATCAAAACCACAAATGATAGTTTATGCTAGGGAGGATTTGGAGCAAGGGGAACACTCCCATTCCTGGTGGAAGTGCAATCTTGTATAGCCACTTCGGAAACCAATATGGTGGTTTCTCAGACAATTTGGGAGCGAAAATTTTCTAAATACTTATATTTCCATTTTTCTTCATCCTTTGAATATACTATATTTAAGCACTCAAATAAAATTCCTTTAATATCTACAATGTTCCTAACAATTTTATAAATAGTTATGACCTCCAGATGACACATTCATAAAACAAGTCACTTGATTATAAAATAATAGGAACTATTTTATAAATTTAGGAGTCCATGGTCATGGAGCTATAAAAAGTATATTAAAGAAATATGTATTAGATACTTAATAATTAGGTAAGTAACATAGATTGAAAAGAAATGCTTATTCTCTCCTTTGAGTGAATGACACTTTGGTAGAATGAAGTTCTTTTTCATGGCTTGCATGATATCAAATGATCCCAACAATCACATAAGACAAAACCCCCAACAAAAATATGTGTTAATTATTATTCTTGTTTTGTATCTTAAGAAACTAAATTCCAAAAAGTTAAGTAGCTTGCCGAAGACCACATGCTCTTCTTATCCTATGGTTCCCTTCCCAGGACTGGCTATTACTTGGACTTTCTCCTAAACTCACTGTATTCCCTTTACACATAGCAACATAACGGCAATCCTCCAACAGTAAAAATAAAAAGCATGCTGCTTTCCACTCTAATACACATCAAGAGCTACCAGTCATTATAATGATTATGTCCAACTGCCTCATCATGTATGTCCTGAGTACGGATTTTCCCTGGGCTATTAAGAAATCAGTCTGTTTAGGGCTATTCTGTTTAGCCCAAGATCTGATTTAGAGAGTAGAGAGGTTCCGTGACCTTTCCTTCCAAATCACAGACATTGGGGATTTGATTACTGGGAAATCCTTGCACCACTTCTGTGATCAACATACAGTATGCTAGAAACTATTCCCTTTATTCAGGAATATAAAAAATGCTCTCAGCTAGAAAAAGACCATTAAGAGTATTTGTGAAACACAAGTGAAAGAGGGCTCTGAAGTTCAGGGCTTGCCTGAGCAACTAAAACACTCAACAGCAGATGAGCTTAAGACCAGAAGGTAAGACAATTCACACATTGCCTCTGAGAAGGGCACTTAAGTGTTCCCATGAATGGAGACTGTGAACAGAATTATTTTTCAGGCTCTGGGAATGGCTTTACAGAATTCAGATAGAACCTCTCACCATAGTTTGTCTATCTCCATCTCCACAGAAATCCAGAGTGTTCTGACTGCTCTTCACCAACAAGGCCTCCTTTCTTCATCCATTCTCTTCAATCTGCTCTTCTTTCTGTAGCCTGCAGACATGAGTAAGAAAATTTACCTTGGTCTCTTTTCATGTCTTTCTCCCTTTGTAGTTACTTAATTAGTAACAGAGATAAACAATAGTCAATGTCTCAAAATTGAGGAAACTGTTAATAGTTACACTAAGAAAGCTGGGATTAAAATGCCATATGTTGATTCTATCAATCCCTGGTAGATTCCTATGCAATTATTCATTACCATGTTTAAATTAAGACATAGAAGGCACAAGAAACTATATAAGAAAATAAGTCTAAAATTTTTCCATAGTTAGGAACTCAATCCATTTTTACTGTTTTGTGTCTATAGACCTTAAATTAGTATTTTGGGATAATGTCTGCTTCGGCTTCATAAAATCTATCAGCATCATTATGTCCAACAGAGTTCACAAGGATTTTTTATTCAAGTGTCATAACTTTGAGACATAAACTCTATCAGAATACTGCCATTAATTTCCCCCTCCCAAATTACAAAACATTGGCTATTTTTATAATTTCAAAGGAAAATATAATCACCTTGTTTCTTCTGAACCTCACATAATGAATGCTTTTCTCATTTATCAATCAAAGTTTCTGGTCCTGATTGGAGGCATTTCGGTATTACTTTGTATTTTAAGAAGCAATGGAAACTGGTTTGTAAAAGATGAGAACATTCTACAGTTTCAGACTTGGACAATGCATCTGCTCAAAGAAAATAAAAAAAAAAAATTCCCGAGGATTTTTTTAAAAAAATACTATTATTGTAGGATTTTTAGCTCACAGTACAATATTTTTAATATTTTTAGAGGACACAAGTCCAAATTTTACTTGGAATCTTTAAGTTTCTCTCAGAGATAAACAAAATGTTCTGTGAGCCATGCTTCCCCTGTGGGAAATGTGTGCTCTAGCTCATATTCAAGACTAAAATAAAAAAGAAAAATGCACACCTGATCTTGCAAAAATTTAAAAATATTTTAGCAGGGCTATGTCTTTATTTATTTATTTATCTATTTATTTATTTGTGTGTGTATGTGTGTGTGTGTGGGTAGGCAAACATGGCATAGGGAACGTGTATTCAGAGGACAACCTGTAGGAATTGGCTTATTCTTTCAGCCTTAGCTCCTTAGCTTACCTGTTGAGTCATGTTGTTGATCTCTATGCTTTGTTAGATAAAAATTCATGTCTTAAACTTCATTTATATAGCACCAGCTTTCTTTATTCATTCTCATTAATTGTAAAACAAAACAAAATAAACACCTTCTTTCTCTTTGGAAAGATCTATCTCCACAGATACGCAGAAGCCCACTTACTTTCTAAAAATAATTTACTATATAACTTATGAGATTATAATACAATGCCTCATTTTCTCTTCCCTATTGTTCCTCCAAACTCTTCCATATATACCTCCTTAGCACTCAAAAAAACTTATTCAACCAGGTACCTGCTTTCTTGAATGTATCTTAAACCATACATGGAAATATGTATGTATGTGAATTGTGTGTGTGTATAATCTTGTTTCATCTGAAAAAATAAAAAAGACAAGGAAATATAAGTATCATATGACACAGCTAAATCATTCTTGGAAATTTAATCCAAAATGTATGCATATACTACTGTAGAAATGCTGGTTCATCCATATTTACTGCTGCTCTATTTACAATAGCCGGTAAGTGGAATTGGCCTATCTATGAACTAATGAATGAAATATGATGTAGAACCAAATTGCATTTAGTTGTAATTAAAATTATAAAATTTCCAGTTCGGATGCAGAAAGATAATGCTGGGTGAGATTACCCTGGCCCTAATTGAAAATCACATGTTATCTTTTATTTGTGGATCCTAGCTTCAAATATTTATATTTATATATTTAACCAGGAACATGTGTAGGATGACAGGAAACTAGAATGAATAAATTTTGGAGGAATGCCTTAAAAGATGGGGCAGTATAATGTAGGAGATTTGATTGTAGAGAGGGGGAATACTGGGGTTACAATGATTTAAGAAAGAACGGAGATAGAGCGATTGTACAGGAGACAGGACAGAGAGGATAAACAAAATGAAGGGCATATTTAAAGAGCTATATGGAAGTCTATTTAGAAAGCCAGGTAAGAGAGGAAATCCATGCCTGCCATGGCTGGTCACAAGCTATGCCTGGAGAAGGCATGGGCTTTAAGGAAGAAGGTACTACAGTTGTTTAGCTAAATTGACAGGGCATTCAACAGCCTTCTGAAATTGTATGTCTATACAAATAGGTAAGTGCTCTTTTCAACTTTAATCAAAGAAGTCTCTCTTTGCTTTGAAAGGTGGTAAATGTAGAGAACTATTTTTCACTCTGGGTGCTAAAATAAGTAGTAGTTCTCAGCCCAAATAAGTTCTCAGCCCAAATAAGGCGTTTATATTAAGCCAGTAAGTTTCAGAAAAGAAGAAATGAGGACTACAGGAGCCAGAATGTAAGGATGGCCAGAAAGTAGGGATGTGCAATGCTATTTTTTGAACATAACATAGCCATTGCAATTATGACCTCACCTATAGCTATAATTGCCTGTGTTGACCTGCAAAAGAGTAGCTCTATCAGCAATCATTTGTGAATGGAAGAAAGGCTCATGAGGTCTTACTCCTTTCTTCTGAACCATTTGCCATTGATCATACAGCAAAGGAGGAGAAGGATTCTAGGAATCTTCAGTTCTATACCCACTGGAGAGCTTACCATTGTACAGTTCCAAACTCAGGTGCCAGTCACACTGACATCTCTGGTTAAACTCAGGGAAGCTATTCTGTTTAATGGCCTTAAATTTTTTTGAAGATGCCAAAAGCAGAACTTCCACATGATGCAACAATTTTGCTTAGGCATATTTCTAGAACAGATATGTGCACTACCATGTTTGGTTTGTCAACAAACATAACAGATAAGATGAAACCAAACTTAAGCTAGGCTCACACGGGACATGTGGAAGACTGGAGCAGAGGATTATTGTAAGTTTGAGGCCAGCCTGGAGTACGATGTAATCTTGCTACAAAATAACAAAAACAAAATTACAACAAACAACACCAACAAAAATCAGAAAAGCATTTTTTAAATCCGCATAAATACCCATCAGTGAATGAATGGAGACAATGTTGTGAATTAAGTATTAAGTCTTGTTACCTATAACAACATTGGACAGGAGATCAAGATGTCAAGTGAAAAAGCAGGACACAAAAGACAAACAGATTTCTGTACTGTGTAGAAGCTACCTCAAAAGCAGGGTAGTCTAGTGGTCAACAGACCTAGGAGAAAAAGGAATATATCAAAATACACTGCATCAGGATAAAGTACTTTTCATTTTTCTATGGCACAGGAGAGTAGCTATTGATTAAAATAATATGATATATTTCCAAATGACTAGAAAAGAATGCATGCAATTCCCAGATTAAAAGTGATTAACGTTTTGGAAGATAGAAATGTTAATAATAGTCTTATTTAAATTCTATACACATGCACACATGATATTCATGTGTGAAACTGTCATATTATGCCCTAAGCAGATGTAGAAACACTGTATCTCAGTGCAAAAAACAAATATGTCACCTGCAAGAATTTAAAATATAACAGAATTATTTATATAAAACATGACAAGTTCTTTAAAGAGAATACTTAAATTATACAAAATAACTATAATATTATAAAGAATAAAGCTGAAGAGTTGAGAGTAAAATGTAAGGATATGGGAAACAAAGGTGTTTTTGAATAAAAAGTATTTCTTTCATAGGAGACATTTGATGATCTATCAAGCTCACCATTAGCGGAACAATTATCTTAAAAACAATAATTTTTGGAGAATTTCATGAGTATACTGTATGTACATCATTTCTATACCCATCCCTGTTTCTTTGTTTCTTTGATCTCTTACTTTCTCACTCTACTCCCTACCACACCTCTGGAAGTCTGCATTTATGTGTGTGTGTGTGTGTGTGTGTGTGTGTGTGTGTGTGTGTGTGTGTGTGTGTGTATAAAATCATGGAGTCTATGGAGTTATAGCATACCTTGTAGGAATTGATTCTCTTTTTCCAAGATCAACTTTGGACCTGGGGGACCAAATTCAAGTCACCAAGGATGGCAGAACTGACCATCAAGCTAGCCTAGTGGAGCAGTTTTAGATACAGAATCCAGTGAGCATAACTTTGCCATTCTTTCTTAAGAGTTTTACTAGAGGGCAGGAGAGATGACTCAACAGCTAAGAGCAGTTACTGCTCTTCCCGAGGACTGATATCATCCACCAAATCCATGTCAGGTGGCATGTAAACCCCTGTCACTCCAATTTTAAAAAAAAATCTCATGATCTCTTCTGGACTCAAGGGTATATGCAGTAATGTGATGTGCACGTACATAAACACATACATACAAATATACATACATATATAAAAATAAAAAATAAATATTTAAAAAGTTTTTCTAGAGAATTTCAAACCACCTTCTGTGAGAAATTCAAACCATCTTCTGTTTTGTCAAGCAAATGTAAGATGACTATAAAATTATAATTTTAATGGATAAGTTAATATATCACAAAATATTTAAAATAATATGAATTCATGTTTAGTACCTATAGTAAATCACATAAACAAATGTGAAGTAGATAAGTCTTATCACTCACTTAAGCAAACATAACTCAGATACCTGGACAACAAGATGTGGATTTTCATCTTCTTTAAGTGGCTTTAAAATATGAACTTCAACTAAATCACTTCTTTTCAGGTTAGAGAAAGCTTTTCTCCTTTACTTCTGTGAACTGTTTTAGCTATGGAAGTCAGGATGAGTAAGGTTTTGCTGAGTTGACGGTCAAAGTCCATGCCCCATTCCTGTCTGTGTCTTTGGGCAAAATGTTTGGGCAAAATGATTCCGTTGGTTTTTTTGTTTGTTTGTTTGTTTGTTTTCAAGTCCATTGGAGCATTCTGCTGTGACTAACCAAAGTCCTGCACTACATCTTCACTGCACGCAATTTCAGTCTCTAATTACATCTTTACACTCATCTCTCTGACTTTTACACTCTGGTCTGACTTTCACTGATAAGGGACCAATGATCAGATAGTTCTCACTGATATATTATAGGTTAATGTTACATTGATCACATTTACAATGTCTTTATGTAATTCGGTGTTATATATTCACAACTTCTGGGAAAAGAGTGTGAGCATCTTTTGGGAGGATCTTGGGGATTGCTCTTTTTCAGCTTAAAGAACCTTGTCTAAATCAATGGTGTATCAAGCAGTTCAACTGAGTATCTAATAAGAGAAAGTTCTTATTGGAGAACACTATTCACCTGCCATTCACAAATCATCATCCATCTTGCAGAAAAATACCACTAAACACATTTGGGTGTTAGTTAATTTGTGTTCCTGTACAAAATTCTCTGTTTATATCAGAAGAATAACACATAATTACTAATATTTAAACACATTATTATTTTTTCAAAGGACAAGGAAGCAATCTCAGTTGTTCAACTGCTAAATTGTTTGATACCACAATCTGGAAGTCGGTATGCGCTTTGATTATCACCCTACCGCAGACAGAACATCTTTGACCAAATATTCAAGACTGTTCTAACTACGAACATCTGTCAATAAAGGTCTCAAAGCTCCAAATATGAAGTATATTTGTATGACATATTGGTGAACTTTGAATGATAATAAATAGAGTTAGTCTGATATCATTAGTATCCTTGGCAACAAATTTACATATGTAAGCAAATGGTTAGCATTTATTAGCATTTTCTTTTCTTCTTTCTTTTTTTAGGATAGATCTTGTACTTTATTATATGTCTTAGCATAAACATTCCCAAGTATTTCTATTAACATGCATTATCTTATAAAGTACTTTCTTTTAGTTTTTTCCCTATAGTATAGCTAGTAGAGTAGACTCTTTTTTCTTGTGTTCTATATTCACAGATAAAAGTAACCGTACATTTAAGATATTCTTAAAAACTTCATCTGTGCCTGGTGTGGTGGTACATGCCTTTAACTTCAGCACTCTGGAGGCAGAGGCAGGTGAATCTATGTGAGTTTGAGGTCAGCCTGGTCTACAGAGTGAGTTCTAGGCCAACTAGCACTACACAGTGAGACCCTATTTCAAAACAAAAAATTCCTGCATCTATCTGTACTAAGCATGTATAGACTTTTGTGTGGCAATATTTTTATTAGCATTATCTAAGTACAAGCAGCTAATCAATATATTTAAAACTCTGTATTAAAAAGGAAACTTTTGTAAGGTTATAAATATTAGTTTATTTGACATGAACCACATTTAGTATAATGTTAATTATCAGATAAAATATTAATTATCAGATAAAGTAAACATATGGGTTTTTATTAAAAATGAAAAACAAATGAAAGAAAATATTGTAGGAAGAAGTTTTCCTGTCTTCACATAGATATGTCTTGTTACTGTTTAGAAAAACACTAAACAAAATAAGAAAGAAAATTTGTTATTTAATATTATCATATAAATAGGTAGCTCCTGTTTGCTTTCAAGACTTAAAATAAAAATTCTATGCTGTCAAATGTCAGTCTTTTAATAGTACTGAGGACATAGTAAATGATAAAAAAGACATTGTGTTGTGGTTCTCTTTCTTGCCCTTAATGAATGACAGAAAAACAATGTGTTGCAGATTCTTTCTTTGCACTGGTAACTTCAGGTAAAGGAAGTTAACTGCTGAGCACTGCAGTACTCAGAGAACTCATGCAGTGGACAGCTGCCTTCTTTGGGAAAACATGTGTTTAAAAATACTTTCTGCTCCAGGTAATTTCACTTTTACAATCCAATAAGTCTCAGCTGCTCTCAAGGACACAACGCAGGAAATCAAGATGATTCCACAGAAAGTGCTTTAAATAGTTTGGTGGCCCAACGAGTGTATAGCTCTATTTGCATGAAGCTACTCGATCAGTTTGATCATGAATTAATTTCTCTCAAATAATAGTTTAGATAAACCTCAATATCCAGGATTCAAATTTTGTTTGATTAACCAATTATATTGACATATTTTAAAAGACTAATCAATTTTATTGACTTTTTATTTTCATGATTTTGAATTAAAATAAATATTCTTCCCTTTAAAATCATTTTAAAGGGCTAAAATGACACTTCTAAGTAGAATACCGAGGACACTCTTTTTTATACCCACACTGCTGTTCTATGTATATAGTTTTGATGAGATACTCAACAGCCCATTAAACAAAATAATATTCATAAGTAAAAATTAAAAGCTTAAAAGAATATTAATTTGAATTACAAATGAATTAATTTCATATTTTTAATTTTTAAGAAATGAATGGTGTAATTTTAAGTAAATGTATATTAAATCTTAACATAAAATTATTATTTAAAAACTTCATGCTAGGAACTAGAAGATGACTCATGATTAATGTGCTTGAGCTCAGAATTCTGACACCCATATAAAATGCTGGGCACAGTGGCACGTGCCTGTAACCCCAGATCTACAACTACAGAGGTAGAAGAATTCTTAGGTTCTTGAGCCTGGCCAATACAGCCAATTAGTATGCTCCAGCTTCAGAAACAACAACAGCAACAACACTCCCTGACACACACATGCAAACAAATTTGCTGACATAGATATCTTACTAAAAGTTTCTAAGTGAGAAAACACCGTGACCAAAAGCAACATGGAGAAGAAGGGATTTATTTCATCTTCTAAGGAAGTCTGGGCATGAACTCAAGAACAGCAAGAAACTGCTACAGAGGCCATGGGAGAGTGCTGCCTAGTGGCTTGTTCCTCATGGCTTGCTTTCTTATAGTAAGCAGTTCAAATAGCCCAGCTGGGCCCTCTCATAACAATAATCAATCAAGAAAATGTGCCATAGACTTATCCACAGGCCAATCTGGTGGGAACATTTTTTTAGATGAGATTGCCTCTTCCTAGATGATATTAGTTTGTCAATTTGACACATAACTCAACAACACACACACACACACACACATACACACACACACACACACACACACAATAATAAGATGCATAAATAAAATTCACTTACATGATGATAATTTGATTTTTTATTTACTTGAAAGAAAAAAGTAGTTTTTAAATCGCAACAACACCTATTTCTTTTTTATATTTACCATAATTTCTTTATTGAATCTGGGAATTTTACATCATGCATCCTAATTCTTCTCACCTCCCAGTCCCTCCATATCCTTACCTCTATTCTGCAGCAGGCCTCCAAAATGAAAATTCAAATTACAGCAGTGTGGTGGCGCATGCCTTTAATCCTAGCACTCAGGAGGCAGAGGCAGGCAGGCAGATCTTTGTTGAGTTCGAGGCAAGCCTGGCCTACAGAGAGAGATCCAGGAAAGGCACAAAGCTACACAGAGAAACCCTGTCTCAAAAACAAACAAACAAACAAACAAACAAACAAAAAAACAAAAAAAAAACAAAACAAAACAAAACAAAAAAACCAAGCAAACAAACAAAAACTTCTTTGCACTCCTGCATCTTCCCTGCCTCTCCAATACCTCTTCCTTCATCCCAGTGGCATGGGGAACTAGAGTGTTTCTCATAGTGTACCCTTTTGTCCAGTCATCTCCACTTTCAAATGTTCATTGCAATGAGTCATTAGTCTGGTGTCTGGAAAAGCAAAATTTACTAATTTTCTGCTTATAAGATATCACGTGAATTAATATTTCTAAACTTCAATATAATTAATACAAGAGCAAAGGCACCACAGTAGACAAAAAAAAAAAGGAAAAAAGACAAGAAAAAGGCGTGATTTTTTTTCAGCTAATTAAAAGTAGTTTCATTTGAAAGGAAATTGATCATTATATATAACTATATCAATATAAAAAATTGGCTGGGAATATTTTGAAAATCAGAAAATGTACTTTACAACTTTTAATTAGTAATGATACTGAAAAAAAGATGTGTTATTGGTTTTTACATCATTGTGAGAAAATATCCCAGAAACTCAACCTTTGCATTAAAATTTATTTTGTGTCATGATTTTAGGGGACTCATTCTATAGTCACATGGGTCTGTTATCTTTGAGGTCTGTGTTGAGACAGAAAAACACAGGAGTTTAATAAGAGTGCTCAGTGGAGCCAAGATGCTCACATTAAGATAGCCAGGAAAAGAGAGAGGGGGGAGAGGGAGAGAGAGAGCAAGAGAGAACATGGGAGTGAATTAGAGAGAGATAGACAGAATCAAAGAGATAACACATGTAAAGGTAAAGAACAAAACCATATCCTTTCAAAGCAAGCTTCCAGTGACCTAATTTTACCATCTAGACTCCTGCTCCAAAAATTTCCATTGCCATGGGGAAGAATTCAATAAAATTTCATTATGTCAATGTTTTTAACAGCTGAGTAATACTCCACTCTGTAAATGTACCACATTTTCTTTATCCATTCTTCAACTGATGGTCTTTCCAGTTTCTAGCTATTATGAATATAGCTGCTATGAACATAGTTGAGCAAGTGTCCTTGTGGTATGGAAAAGCATCCTTTAGGTATATGCCCACAAGTAGTGTAGCTAGATCTTGAGGTAGATCTATTCCCAGTTTTCTGAGAAACCTCCATAATTATTTCTAAAGTGGCTGTCCAATTTTAAACTCCCACGTTATGTGGGAGAATGGTCTTGTACACTGTAAAGTTTTGTCACTCAAATTGGTTTAATGAAACACTTATTGGCCAGTAGCAAGGTAGGAAGTAGAGGCAGGGTGACAAGACTGGGAGAATGCTGGGAAAAGGAAGAGAGTAGAGGCAGATACCAGCCAGCAGGCGAAGAAACAAGAGATGTAGAAAATGAGGTAATAAGACCCAACCCATGAGGAAAAACATAGTTAAGAAATATAGGTTAATTTAAATGTAAGAGGTAGCTAGTAATAAGCCTGAGCCACAAGCCAAGCATTTATATTTTATATTAAGCCTCTGAGTAATTATTTAGAAGCAGCTGAGGGACACAGGAAAACTTTTGTTTACCCCCATAAGCAATGGAGGAGTGTTCCCCTTGCTCCACATCCTCTCCAAAATGAGCTGTCACTTGTGGTTTTTTCTTAGTCATTCTGAAACATTTAAGAGGAAATGTCAGAGTAGTTGATTTGCATTTCCCTGATGGCTAAGGATGATGAACAATTCTTTAAGTGTTTCTCTGACTTTTGAGACTATTTTGTTGAGAATTCTTTGTTTACGTCTGAACTAGACATCAGAAAACCAAATAATCCCAATTAACCCCAATTTTTAACTGGATTATTTGGTTTTCTGATGTCTAGTTTCTTGAATTCTTTATATATTTTGGAAATCAGATGTGGGGATGGTGTAGATATTTTCCTATTATATAGGCTGTCATTTTGTCTTTTCCAGACCCAGAAAGACAAACATGGTGTGTACTCACTTATAAGTAGATATTAGTCATAAAGTAAAGGATAACCATGCTACAATCCACAGACCGAAAGAAGCTAAGTAACAAGGAGGGCTGGGGGAGTGGTGGTGACACATCAATGTCACTGTAAATTGAATAGACATCATAGGTGGGCAAGGAAACAGGAGGGATCAGGTCCAGGTCAGGAAAGGATGGAGGGAGTGCTGGAAAAGACAATTAGATCTGGGGGGAATCTGGGATGCACTAGAAACCTAGTGCAATGGAAACTCCCAGGAATCTATGAGGGTGTCTCTCACTAACACTCAGAGGAATGGGGAATACTAATACTGAACCTCTATGTCCTGGCCCTTAAGGGTGAGCTTCCTCTCATGGTATATGTCTCAAGCTGGACCAGTCATTGGTTGGCCACTCCTTAATTCCATGGCACCTTTACCCCAGCATAACTTATAGGCAGGACATATTGTAGGTCAAAGGTTATGTGGCTGGGATGGTGTCCCAATCCCTCCATTGGAAGTCTTTCCTCATTCAGTTCATAGCAAAAACATCGTGACTCATAACCATTTACTACTACAATTCCAGAAGATCCAAGCCTCTGGTCTCCATGGGCAGCAGGCATGCACATGGTGCACACACTTGCAGATAAAATATTCATACACATATAATAAAACAAATAGATGTTATTAATTAATTGATTAATTAAAGCTCATCTGTAAGAGATCCAAAATGTACAATCTTACTTACTGTTTCTGAAACAGTTTTTGTTTTCCTACAAAAAGAGAACTCTCAAAATATTTGACAAACACAATAAAGGATGAGTCTGAATGTTGAGTAACAGAACATAAAGTCAGGTACACCTGTGCTCGAAATCAGCTCATTAATCTCAGATTCAGTTTTATTAGCAATGGAGAACAGTTTATCATACTCATAGTTCTTTCTACAGTACAGATGGCATATTAAAGTGACACATACAAATTACATCTCAGCAAATAAGTTATTAAAAATCATTGTACAAGCCTGGTGTTGGTGGCACACGCCTTTAATCCCAGCACTCGGGAGGCAGAGCCAGGCGGATCTCTGTGAGTTCAAGGCCAGCCTGGGCTACCAAGTGAGTTCCAGGAAAAGGCACAAAGCTACACAGAGAAACCCTGTCTCGAAAAAAAAAAAAAATCATTGTACAATTCTGTATCTCTCAATAATATTACATTTCTACTTTTTTTGCAAACTTGAAGTTATTAACCAATACTATGTCACTCTTCTGTTTTGGGTCTTAAATAATTAAATATATCTCTAAAGAACTTTTTAAGAATTTGTGATTTTATTTAATGGAATTTTATTTGGTCATATTTAATGAAACTATTCATTTTACATAGTGCAATATCCTTAGACAATGCTACATTTAATATTTTTTAGACTCTTAACAGTTCATTTGTACCAGTGCCTCTCTTCTACTTTTCATTTTCATAAAAGAGATACCTTAGTGCCTGGCACCTTTGACTGAACTGACAAAACAAACTGATCTCCCTTAAGAGTGTATAATCCTTTAGCATTAATTAAATACAATCTACATATGTTCATTTAACTAAGCCCTTTAAAAATCAATGGTACTGACTCACATATATTAACTGAACTGCTCTTTATGTTCCTAAATCTTAATCTTATAAAAATGACTTAACTCTATGACTCAGTTATAAAAAATTTAATATTATAAAATGAATCTTTCACTTATAAAACCATGAGAAGTTCAACTTGGCATTAATGTTTCACTATCAATATTATCTTAATTTTGTTCTCAAATTAATTTTATCTATTCATATTATAATGATAAAGATATTAGGCTCTTAATATTAGAAGACATTTAAAACTTAACCTGCTAATGCTATCAAATGTAACAACCCTTTCTATTGGTAGAGCAATTTTCTGGTATATTGGGGTCACAGGAACTGCTTTTAATCTTTTGAAAATTCTGAGGACAAAAGAGAGTCTAAAAAGAAATATTTTAAGGAGATGGAAGTTATTTTGATGGACAACTTGGCTTGAGCAGCACAGAGTTAGCAATTCTACTCACTGGTCTGGAAACAGAAGTCACTTAAGCAGCACTAACACTAATGACCAATGAACTTGAACTGCTCTGGTTAAACTATTTCTATAATGAAATTATTAAAAAGGACAAGGGAAATGGCCATGTCAGCATAATAACATCCAGAGATGTTGGGAGAGAAAACACATTTTTTCTATTTTATAAAAGATGTTCAATGTTCCTTTAAATGAGACAATGTATTTATTTTTAAAGGATAACAGAAAAAGAAGTTGATATTAAAAGTTCAGGGGAAGACAGACTTTGATCCCAATTTTAGCTAAGTGACAGACATCTGATCTTATATGGAGATGCTCATTATAACTGTAACCAATTTCATACATGCATATCACATATTTTGGGCATGTTCACTCCAAATTGTCCTCTCTTGTGACCTTCTCACTTTGTTTTGAAACCACATTCTTCACAACATCTTCCTCTCTTACTTTTATAACGTTTCAAAATAAGTGTAATTTTCATTGTTTACATATATTAATGTGGGTTATTATTTGATCATGGATGTCTATTAAACTTAAGAAGGGAATTAAGACTTTTTTCTTCACAACAAAGTTAAAAAAATCTTGACTTAGATTTTACTTGTTTAAATTTTTATTTTATATGCACTTTATTTATTGTAACATCCTTAAAAATATCATTTGTAATATAATTAATCTGTGGTAGTCAGTCCCTTAATTTTTTTCTAGTAGCTTAATGGTATTCAAAGTTATTACATTTGAATGCTGAATAAAATTTTAGCAGTAGATTCACATAAAAGATTATATTCAGTTAAAATTAATGATCTACAATTATGTTTATCAATAATGCAGATTTCACACAAAAAAATCACAACAGAGCAAAATTTCAATGAGTATATGCATGTCATCCAAACCTAGTTATAGGACTTCACAGTGGCTCATACCAGTAAAGCATTGTGAGTGAAATAAATATGGAATCAAGTCATACCTTACTGACATGACCTGTGAAGAAGACTAAGCCTGTTGTTTAGAGATTAGTCATTTGCAGTTCTGGTGGTGGCAACACACTTCTAGATTCTGGAGAAGCACAGAATTTTGAATGCTTCTATTGAATATCATGGATGCTTCTTCACTGAGCTCCTTGGGTGAATTCATTCATGGATGCATGCATTTATACACACATATATACATGCATGCACATCTATATTTCAGTATAGAAAGATGTTGGGTGGGTGCTTCCAAATGCATGGGGGCTGAAGAAAAAGACCTACATGAGACATAGTTAAACCTATCCTTGCTCTAAAGAACTATAGGTATATAGTATACATAGTTTGGAAGAATCTAAGGGCACTGAGATTTATTTTACTCTCCAGACTGAAAGTTCTTGGTAAACTCTTTTCTTCCACAAATACAAAACTGAACAACATTGCCACAGTACAGTCATTTGTGGGCTCTGGAAATCAGCAGCTTCATCTATTTTCCTAAAAAATTTTCTGTGACATCTTTTTGTCTCTCTATTAAATCTGCTTCTTTTATTAAAACATCAGTTATTAAGATTTTGAGAATCTCATGCTTCTCTGTCTCTATTTGAGAGTGATCACATATTACTCATCTAATTTCATCTTTTTAAACTATCTATTTTCAAACATCTTTTTTCACTTCATCTCCTGATCTCCAATTGCTACTAAACATTTCTACCTGAACATATTAAAGGGGTTTGCAAATATCAACATTATCAGCTACAGGCATAATTCTTCCTTTGTTCTTAATGTCATATTCAATTACTAGCTTTGTCAGATAATTTGAAAGCTTAGGGACCTCTTGGTCTGTCTGTTCAATAGAATCAATCAATTAAGAATTCCACCCACAGCTCACAATACTTACTACCTTGTCAAAAGCTTTCACAATTTTTTTCAAATTTGTGTACTTGTGGGTTCTCATGCATATTTGCCTGTGTGTGAAGGACAGAGGTTAATGTTGGAAATACTGCTTTATCACTCTCAAACTTATCCCTGGAGATAAGAGTTTGTCCATGAAGCTAGTGATCATCAATTGACTTAATTACATGGTTATGGGCTTGGTAGACATACACTTACTGGTTTTTGTCATCTCCAAAACCTGCCTTTCAGTACTTTCAGATATTGAGTAAAGCATGTCATCGCTTTCTTGTACACCCTGTACATAAATGACAAAGGATTACGGTTCCTCCTCCTTCTACTCCTCCCAGTTCCTCCCTACTTCTCTTCCTATCCAGATCCACTCCCTTTCTGACTCTCATTAGAATAGTACATACAGGCTATGTGTAAGCATAATCAGTAGATATTGTGTGAGAAAACAATCTATTTTCAATAAAAAGAAAGATTAATATTTAATAGTTTAGTTGACATATAATGGAGCACTAAGAAATGGCAGCCTGTCATATTTATTTGGTATTTGAAATTGTTTAAGACAATATTTTATTCAGCTTGTTTCTTTTTTCTACTTTCCATTCTTTTTCAGTTTTCAAACGTATTTTTAACCTGTAAATAAACTAAACAATAAAATTGAGTATTTGTAAAATAATTAAATGAGAAGCTTCTAATCAAATATTACTTTAACACTGCAGTTTTAACTGATACATACTTGTTTTTATTTATGGCATAAACTATGATAATTTGATGTATTGTATAGTGTCCAAGGATCAAATAAAGGCAATGAGAGATTTCTTCAAAAAAATCAGAACAAATATAAGGTTACACATTATACTGAACTGTTTTTACTTTTATCTATTCATTTTTCTCATATCAAAGGCACAAGACAGAACATGATTTGTCATTTTTGAAAACCTAGCACAGCAGCTAGGTTTTTATAGGAGACTAAAACAAAGGATGCAGCTATTTCTAGACTAATTAAGTATATTTATATTTTGGCATGCGTTTTCACAATTAATTTTGGATGCTATCAAATACAATGAGCCTTAACCATAATGAATTTCCAGTTATCAATCTTTTCGATTTAAATGGACCAGATGAAGTTATATCAAGTTTAAAAGAAGACATTTATTTAAACACGCTGCATGAACATGCTTTCAGCTATGTGACAGAGAAAGCACAACTCTTACAAGGTTAATGAAGAATAAAAAAATTATTTCTCAGAAAATATAGAATTTATTCTGATACAGAGTTGTAAGTAGGTGTGGTTCTATCTTTATTTAGAATGACTTGATCCAGGTTCTTGGTGAAAGAAACTGCTGTAACTTCAGAATTTCCCTCCCAGAGGAAACTTCTTACTGAGTACATGTAGAAATCATGCATTTCTTTGATGCTGAGGAATGAAGAAATATTTTGAATAAAGTCTAGGTACTTACAACTTATTCCTTATTGATCTTATGTATTACTTGCTCACTCATAAAATCATTTTAAAGAAAAGTGTTTAGCCTGCTGATTTACAATAATCATATTCTTCTGGGATACTGAGATGCGGTTGTATTTTCCTGGATATAGGAAAGGTACGGACAGAACAAAATGAGGATACAAGGAGAGTGGCCATAGTCTTATCCATTTCAGTGAGGAGATGGGGCATGTTTTTTTTCTTCCTTTTTTTCTTTTTCTTTTGCTGCCATGGTAACAGTTATCTAATGGGGCCAGCCTTCCTCTTTTTCTTTCTTCTGGAAAGTGCACAGTTAATCGCCTATAAAGGAATAGCCAAATATATAGTATGTAAGATTGTTTAATCTTTTTTATTCTCTTTAAAGGCAAGTCTATTTGGCCTTTCATTTTCCCAAACATGTGTTATCAGACTTTAACATGTCACCTACTTTTGAAGTAACATAGTCATTCCATGTGAAAGTTATGATGGAAAAATATGATGGAAAAATAAAAACAAATGAAGTTACTTGCTTTGGGTTTTTTTATATACTGTGTCACATTTTATTTGTAATTCATCACTACTAGAGGAGGACTGAGTTCATTTTGAGGCATGATTTTGCAATTCTTTCTTCAATTTAACACCATCAGTGTTCCAAGTTGCCTCTTTAGTGCATATAGAGATTAGGGGTGGATTTCAGATATCAAGAGAGCTTAAACACAGTGTGTTTTGAATGAAGATGTTCTGAAATGACTTTATTTGTGCTAGTGTTCATGTTTGAGAACAGGAAACAGTTTCCTTCTCCTCAAGAAGTTAAATAATGTGATTGTATACAACAATGATATGATGGGGCTATAATTTGAGAAAAGATGATGTCTTGTTTAATTTTGTACATAAGACTGATATCTGCTTCTGAAAATGCTACTCTATGCATTCATGGAAAATTGGTGGAAATTTCTATTATAAATAAAACTATTATTTTCTGTAAAGTACTTGACAGTAATGGTTGCTATTTTAAAATTATTTGAAGATTAACTATAACATTATTTTTGCAGGGATGAAATTTAGTGGCTAATGTAGATTATTTTGCTTTCCTAGGAAACTTTTACTTAAATGAACTGTATTTCTGTATAATGCAATTTCAGCACATTATGTGGCCTGCGAAATGAATGGAACTTAAATCACTGCATTTTGCAGGATCAGTACTTACAAAATAATATCAAGGGAATTTCATTTCTACAGAACCAGTAAAAAATATAATATCAGTGATAGTTCAACATACTCTTGATTTTTCTTGGACTGGAAATGAGCACATTTACATTAAAAATGCTAAATAAGAAAACTGAAAGTGAAAGATGATAAGTGAAACCTTCCCTATTCTCAGTACTGCTAAATTATATTCTCTCAACAAGTCCATCATCCCTGATAGTGGCAGATCTCACAACACCCTTTCCTAAACAATTCCATAAAAAGGTATGTGGAAGCCTGTAGAAGAAAATGCAGGTGTGACCCGGCAGCCAGCTTACTGGAACACTGTGCTTATAAATAAGCATTGACACACTCTGCCCCAGAAGTCAGAACACTGAATTCTGAAATAGTGTGAGTGAGTAGCTAGTAGCTGGCCTGCAGACAAGTCTGTGCTCTTCATGTCTCCTTCAATGTGCTTCTTCAACACAGAGACCCTGGTAGTATGAGAGCTCACTACTCAGTCCGAGGAAATGTACTAACCAATCACACCTGATAGGTTTCCACCATATAAATCATTGCTCACGTATAATAAAGCAGACACTGCTGTGGAAGGTTACACTGTATGCTGAGAATGTGTGTTGCTCTGATTGGTTGATAAATAAAACACTGATTGGCCAGTAGCCAGGCAGGAAGTAAAAGAGGGATAAGCAGACAAGGAGAATTCTGGGAAGAGGAAGGGCTGAGTCAGGAGTCACCAGCCAGACACAGAGGAAGCAAGATGTCAAGGCATCACTGAGAAAAGATATCAAGCCATGTGGCTAAACATAGATAAGAATTATGTGTTAATTTAAGTGTAAGAGCTAGTCAGTAATAAGCCTGAGCTAATGGGCAAGCAGTTATAAATAATACTAAGCCTCTGTGTGATTATTTTATAAAAGGCTGTGGGACTGTCAGTGAGAGATTTTTCCCAACCATAGGCCAGACAAGTCACAGGATCTTCTGACTACAAGACTCTTTTCACTGAAACTGTCTCCAGAGTGGTTTATCTCCATGCCCTCAACTGACCCCATGGGAACTGCAGTATTGATGGGCCACACTCCTGTAAGTGAGGTATGGGGAAAAAGGTTTGTAATCCTAGCTAGTCAAGAATCTAAGTCAGAAGGATGGCTGTTGTTGGTGGTATTTTACTCTTTTGTGGGGCCCACCACCAAGCTCCCAAATAAATCACACACAGAGGCTTATTGTTACTTATGAATGCCTGGCCTTGGCTTGGCTTAGTTTCTAGCCACTTTTCCTTAAATTAACCCATCTATCTTTTGCCTCTGGGATTTTCCCATTCTCTACCTTCTGTAAATCTTACTCTTACTCCCTAGCTTGCTGTGTAGCTGGGTGACTGGCCCCTGGGGTCCTCCTCCTTCTCTGGCTTCTAGATCTTAGCTCCAATCCCTCTCCTCAGATTTCTCTTTTTATTTATACTCGCTGCTTGCCAGCCCCACCTCTTCTTTCTCCTGCCTTGCTGTTGGCCAGTTCTTTATTAAACTATCAGATGTTTAACACAGGCACAGTAGCATAGCTACACAGAGTTAAACAGATGCAATATGAACAAAAGTAACACACCTTAAAATCTTCTACTACAGATGGCAATTTCAAGACATGCCTGGGCTGTAGAATGAGTGTCAAGGCCGGCGTGGGCGATTTAACCAAAAACATTGAGAGAGGGCTGGGGATGAAGTTCTATGGTAGTTTGCCTAGTGTGAATGAAAACCAGTGCTCTACCTTCCATACTCCAATCAATAAGTTGTAAATGTTTATTTAGCATGACAAAACTAAACCAACTCGAGGGCACTTGAATGTACTCCTTTGAAAGTATATCAATATTATATTTAAAAAGAATTATCCGTAAATGATGGTAATAAAATGGCCTTTCTATTATGAGACTGAGCAATCCAAGGAAGACACTGAGGCACAAAGACTCAATAAGTGTATCACTACAGTACATAAATCTGTTATGCACAAGCCAGAATCATTTACTTGCAGATTCACACACAAGTGCAAATATAACCAGTTACTGAACCTGTGTGTTCATGGATCAGAGAATCTAAATGTAAACAATGGTTGCATCAAGTCAAATGATAGCTTTTGCATTTTTCCATAAAATGCCATGAACAAAAATGCTGGAGTCACTTGAACTGGTTGTTTTCAAGGTAGAATGCAATTTGGCTCTTGAAAGATTTCACTACTCATACAAGATATTTATGATTAGATACAATGGTGCCCAAAAGACAGGAGTGCTGTTAGTTGAGGTACAGCTACTTATGCCAGAAATCTGAGCACATAACAAACATAACTTTTAAATTTATTTTTTTTTAATTTATGGAGTGTAAGAACTCTTATTCACATACTCACACAGCGATGTATACACATACACATACTTTTAAAATGAAAATTTTATCATATTTTTGAAGCCAATCTGATAAACAAAATGCAAAGGAACCATCTCTACCATTTCCTGTCTGTCCTTCCTTTGCAATTAGAATACAGTCAATTCACCTTCATGTAACACCTCAGTAGTTACACTGAGTTATTTTTAAGAGTATCATTAATAATAATCCTCATCTCTTGAAATGCTATCTGCAGGTGGCACGTCAAGCTCAGAGAAAAACACCATTTTAGTGACATGTATGAGTGGTATATTTGGAACCAAGCAAGGAGCAGATAGCCAAGTATTATGAAACATTAAACAGGTGGCTCACACTTTCTGCTACTCACCTTTCCTTACAGTTTTGCTCATACCAAAAGCTTCATGATAACTGTGGTAATTTACTCATCAACTGGAGTGGGCTGGAAGATTTGCAGATAACTGAAGGTGCTTCCATGGGACTTAGCATTTTGATCACTAAACTCAGTAATAATTTGTCCCCACCAGTGAGTTTAACCATTTTCTAATCTACCGAGGATAAGAATACAGCAACGAAGGGAGAAATGAAGAATCAACTGTCTCTTTTTTAACTAAGATGGTGTTAGTTACAATGTTCTGTCCTTTCACATCAGCACTCTTGGAACTCACACACTCAGACTCAGAGAGGACACTGGTCCTGTTCCATCATTCCTCAAATTTCGGTACATAAAGTGACAATTAGTAAATCTAGTTCCTCAATTTCTAAATTTCTGTGTGCTAAATGTTTTTTTAATGTCTAGGAATGAACGTGAGTGGAGTTACAGGTTACAGGGTTACATTCCAAGACAAATGACATGCAGTGATGACTATACCAGCACAAGGTAATGAGTTCCAATAGCCAGATTAACTGGTTTGTCATGTCCAGGACTTTAAGCAGGATAGTACATCAGATCACCATGTGTACACTTTTGTTTTGGCATTGAATCTCTATGTTCTGGAAGGAGAGATGTATCAGTCATCAGGGACAAATATAGATCATCTTCACATATGTATATATTCTAGGAAGAGTCTACACTGTTAAGCTTCCTTTTTACCTGACAAATAGCCCTTAGTTATCCCTCCCCATATTCCCTTCTTCACCTGCTTCTTTTCTCCTCCTTCCCATTTGATCCTCCTGTTGCAGTTTCCAGTACTACCCCACATCCACCTATATCTATTTGATTTCCCTTTCTAGGAAAATCCACTGCCCACCCACTTCCTTACTACCTTACTTAACCTCGGTGGCTATATAAAATCTACTCACCAACTCATCGGTCAGTGTCTTGCTCAGTCATCATTAGAGAAGGTTCCTCCAGCAGTAGATGAAAACATTAGAACCCTGCAGTTAGACAATGTGCAGAGTGAAGAAACTTGGAACACTCAGTCCTCAATTGAAATATATCTATCAACTCTCTCCCCTGGGGACACAGGGAACCCTGCAGAAGAGAAGACAAAGATTTTAAGAGCCAGAAGGAATGGAGGACACCAAGGTAAAAAGGCTCATAAACACGATAAGACCCACACACATATGAACTCACAGAGACTGTGGCAGCATACACAAGGCCTGCACAGGTACGGGCCAGAGAGGGTTCTGGGTTAAGAGGGAAAAAGTACACACACAGAAGCTTTCTCAAATTGATAAACCCTAGCAAATGAAAAATTAGTTTCAGCCAATGGAGTCTCACTGGATATAGAAATCACTCTTGAGGGCAGGAGCCATGTCTAGGAGCAGATGGCCAACACAAAATTAACTCAGTGACATTTTTGGAGATTCCTTTTCTCATAATGCCTTGTCAAGGATTATAATTATTGTTGCTGTCATTATTATTATTATTATTATCATTATTATTATTAATTTACTGGTCCTTTGCCTCATATTGTTGTTTCAAGTTTGTGCTTTTATGAAATTTCTGCATGTGTGAATTTGTGTATCTCTTCTTCTTCTATGTTTGTTTCATGTGCTGTTTTTTTTTTTTTTTTTTTTTTGCTTTTTCTCCTTTACCCTATTGTGCATTTTTATTTTAATTTTACCTTTGTATGTATTTTTTTTCAAGATGGCTGTTGGTATCCTAATGAAAGAGAGAAAGAGAGGGGGTGGATTTGGTGGGTCAAGCAGTGGGGAAGATCTGGGGAAGTTGGGGAGGGTCCATAATCAGAATATACTGTATGAAAAAACATCTATTTTCAAAAAAAAAAATTAGGAAAAACAATTCTTCCAAGGGCTATTGTTACTGTAACGTTAAACGAGAAAGCAGAGCAACACATATCCACCTGATGCTTCCCGGAAAGGATAGGTGCTGGCCAGAGTTTGCCGCAGGGTCACAAGGGGCTTGGATTAGCTGGAGCCCCTGCTTTCAGTTCATTTTGGGTTTTGTTGTTGATTAATTAATGCTGGTTCTTAAGGGCTCTAGGAGATAGGATGTGGTCTTCACATATATTCCGTCTGATTGATCAGACTTTTCCTAATCGATAAATATGTATTTTACATGACTGATAACCCAATTTGTTATATAGAACCCTATTGAAAGAATAGGGCACAATTCTCACTGAGTGCTATGGTCAAGCACCATTTCAGACCCATTTGCCTGATCTTTCTCCCAACCACTTGCTCAGCCTGATTGCCTCTCATAGGGACCAACTTTTGATAACCTGGCAAACACTTTATTGATGAAAATATCTCCTCAGCAAAGATACTGCAATTTAAAATCTTTTTAAAGTATATGATTTCCAGAGAACTTTGTTTAAGCTGTATGAAAATACACTTAAATATAAAATTCTTAAATTCATAGAATAGTTCAGTTAAAATCCTGTATGTCACACAGCTGTGTTTTTTTTGTGTGTGCATAATTAGGATGGATTAGCTTTATACAATTCTAAACTAATTTGACTGTCTGCTTACTGTTGAGCATCTGTAATCAAAATAATAAACACAGCAGTGAATACAATGGTTGGCTACTTACCATACAGTTGGTACAACCAAGCTTTAGGGAGGGGTAAATTGGTATGTTTTTAA